>NC_052619.1:59388091-59589429 GCF_016545825.1 Eucalyptus grandis
GAGGATGAGACAAATCCAAGCCTAAGCATTATATATTTGGCAGATAATAACTTGACAAGCCGATTGAAACAGAGAACAATGGACAGAAGAGCACAGATTGGGAAGTCCAATTACATTTAGCTAAGTACAGCAGCTTTCAGAGATTGATAGAAGTGACCACTAAAATGTGAGGAGCTTTTATTTAGCTGCCTCTACACAAACTGGATGGGGGCAGTAACGGAAACAGCTTCTTTTATTAGATCCCGTTCTCGCTTGGGGTTCTATCATTGCGCTGCAGGCATTTAGCGAAGAGATAAGAGTTTTAATCATAACGAGACAAGAGAAACCGTGGGAAAGAAATGGACAACGGGATATGGATTACCTGAAAGCATGACAGCGCGTAATGAACATCGTTTTCTGAGATCTGATGGTGAACAACCAGTCTAACTCTGAAGATAAACATCTCAAAATCAGTTTGCTAATACATGATTTGTCAAGTTCACTACAAATATATTATTTGTTAATTGATGGTCCATATGGGGAAATCTAGTCAAACAGATGATCATCAAAGGCTAAGCATGACCTGGTTGAGGTCTCCGGCATGACTAGTATTCCATGTTCTTCCAGGTTCTGCACAGTTTCTGCACCGTCATGTTCGAGCCTTCGTTGATATCAAAGTATATCTGGTCAAAGCAAAGAGTGGGATATCACTATCAGTAGCGTTAAGGAGCCACGGCTATTAAGCTCTGAAGAAAAGATTCCCGTGAAATAATGAGGATCTCTTTTTTCACTACTTGAACAGCCGTACTTACAATATTAGTCTCCACAGAAGCAACATTCAATGCTAACCCTCTAATCTTGTTTAGTCCTCTGAAGATGACATCACATACATGAGAAGCGCAAACGGGATTAAGCAGTGAGTGAATCACAAGGATAGAGTACGTAAAGGAACTACGAAGTGAGTTGTCGAGTACCTGCCAAAATCTTCGCTTCTTGTGATCATTTTCAAGCTTTCCAACATTTTCACGTAGCGCAACAAGTGCAGCAGCACATAAGATGCCCACCTGCCTCATCCCACCACCTAAGGTTTTCCTCAGTCTTCTAGCCTGAAACAATGAACTTAGAATCATTAGATTATTGAATTTGAATACAAAACAGAAGATGCAATTAGTACATGCACACAGGTTAATACCTTTGTGATGAAGCTCGAACCGACAATAACAGAACCAACAGGGGCGCCCAGACCTTTGATATACAAACCTACCAACAGTCTGACCAAATTAACAGAGAATCATTTTTGATGCAGTCCAAAGTAGAATCTGGTCGAGAGCAAACTCATGTGATGCCAATTGAACGTACCGAAACTGAGTCAGCAGCTTGTACCAGCCTATCTACTGGAACCCAAGTGCCTAACAGAGTAAGATGAATGCAACCATTATAGTTAATGTTCACATGATGCAACTATGTAAAATCATCTCTAGATAATTTTTACTCACAACTGCGGCATTAAAGATGCGAGCCCCATCTATATGAAGCTTTAGACCATGCTTGCCAATTCTCCGACTTTATCAGTATACTCAACTGACAAACATTTACCACCAGTACTGCATTCGGCAAAAATGATATCATAAGACAAGCAGAAATGAAAAATAAAATGCATCATCCCAAATCCAGACATAAAAATGGCTCCATGGACTAAATGCCCAAAGTAAATAACTAGCAATCCATGGATAGAGCTTCAAAAATCAGATCTAGTCACTGGCCTCTCCAGCATCATCTGCCTCGTGTTTGGGGTAATTCTGGGCATGGCCAGCTCCCATGTTATAACATGAGGCCGTTGACAGATCAAGAGAAAAAATCGGATATAGTTCTACCAACAGACTGTGTTAAACAAACCACATAATTCACATGGTTATAGCGGATTAAAATCAACCCGGCATTTCATGAGTTCAAATTCGAATAGCTTGGAAGCAAACAACATCCTTTCTTCACCCAACAGAACAGAGTCAGTGATATTGAATGGCAAGAGAAGACCTTCAGGGAAAGCAAATTATTTTCAAGCAGGAATTGAGTGACTAAATATTTATGTTTTGCCAGCAAATAGCAATTCCCAATAAAATTTTAGAGAATTATATCCCACGTAAGCCAAACAGGGCCCTTAACTTTAGCTGAACCCAATGATGAAAATTGCACCAAAAGCTAACTAAGCACAATAATTAAATACAATCTTGCCAGAACATCTCATGGAAAGTTTGATAGATAAGAGTTTCCTTTACTTTGCATGTGAGTTCTCCAAGCAAATAAGCCTAGTAGTTGGATACACAAGCGCCCTTTTGGATCCCTTATGGCAGCTTCAATCAAATCAATATCCACTGTTCCATCCTCGTTATTCTTCACCGTCCTTGGATGAACACCTCCAATTGAGGAAATCCTCCTCCATTCTCGTAAATATGTATGTGGCAGTTGTCTCCAGAATGACTTCGCTTCCTCGGACCTCACAGTGAACAAGAACGCTGATGAGATTTCCCATAGTGCCTGAAGGAACAAAGAGGCCTGCTTCTGCCCGTGATCTTCGCCACCTCTGTTTCTAAGCGTTGTGCTGTTGGGTCACAACACAAGACGTCACACAACTCGGCATCAGCCATTGCCGCCCGCATTGCCTCAGTCGGCTTGGTGACAGTGTCGGAACGAAGATCCACGGTCTTGGTCACCATTTTTTCCTGGACTTAACCAACGATGGGGGAAATTCAAATGGGATTGAAGGTATGAATATACAGAAACTCGCCAGCATCTGGTCATCCAAGGATTTCACTTTCTACAGCTATCGCAATTATATGCCATAAGCAGTCGTAATTACCCTATCTTGTTTTGTGAATTAATCAACAGAAGCAATAACGAAAAGGGGAGCAAAGAATCCTGAAACTTACACCATTATCACCTTCCTCAGAATCATATATTATCTGCTTCAGCCAAAAGTTTCACTTTTGGAGTCACCATGGATTCATATCAAAAGAAGATGGAAACGTAACTCTCATAGTCTAAGAAGTTCGAGCAGAGAAACTCGAAAGATCAATTCAAGAGGGAGAGTAAAAGAGAAATTTCCACAAAACAGACGTGCTGCGACATACTTCCAGAAATAAACAGATGCTAAGAATTATGCGAAAGACACAGAACGATGTGACATGATCAGAAGCTCCCCGCAAAGATAATCTCTGCTTCAAAAATACCCATCGAACGCAAGAACGAATCAAAGTTCCGAACAGTCGATCTTCTTTAGAAAAACGTCCTAAAAGACGCCACTTCACCCATATTCATGCTCAATTCCACACAAGCCATCGAAACAATTCCAAAGATTAAACTCCGCATGTCTGATTGCGTGCGAAAGTTTTCATGATCATACCTGCTTTGAGTCAAAAATGCTACTTGATCTCCTGGGTCGTTCCACTCCAAAAATCCGAACTTCAGGTGCGCTTAATTAGCTGAGAGAGAGAGAGAGAGAGAGAGAGAGATAAAGGAAGTAACCGCCACGTTCTCTGTCAGTCACGGAAATGCTGAGAGTTCACTAGAACCTGAAACACAACCACCCAACAAAAGGAAGCAAAACACCAAAAAAAAAAAGGAAAAAAAGGGAACAACGTTTATTCATCACATAATAAACCTCAAAGCAAATTCAGAACAATCTCAAACATAAAGAGCTTATCAGAAAATTGCTAGAACCTAGAGAACCGTGAACGAAAATACGTTGCTTCTGAATCTTTGAATTGAAAGAACTCTTACAGGATAATCAAAAGGCATGAAAATTCAGGAATGGAATGCTGGGAAAACGTAGATCCAAGAAAAAAGCCCAGCCAACTCCGCCAGGGACAGACAGTTGTAAATGCATGCGAAAGCACTTCTGTTTGAGACGCACGTCACATGTTGGCCCCAAAAAAATCACGCATAGATCGAAAGAGAGAAAATTCTGAGCCATTGGTTGTGGCATCCAGCGAGGCGGACAACAATCTCATGCAAGCTATCCAGGTGGTGGATAATGTCACGGCTTTAAATTAGGCAATTGCAATCTTGCGCATTCAATTTTTCCCAGGAAGGAAGACAAAAATGAAAATTATAGGAAAGCAAATCTCTTAACATCATTAGCTTACTCAGAAATCCACTTCCTCAATTATGTGCATCCTTCTTCGTGAGCTAATGTGAGAAAGAGTCCTAACTCTGCGCAAGTATTTATGGTTGGACGAATTGGGGTTTTGTTTTTTCCATTGAGAAAGTGACTCTTCCTTCCTGAACTTTCTTGCGAGCCACTGTTAGATTGTGGCTTTTGAAATTTTCAAGGAAAGAAATAAGTCGTAGCGGCTTCCTATTTGCTAGGAGGAACATAAATTAGCTTTTGCTCTTTAGTGGCTGCTAACAAAGATGGTGACGTGTTAAATCAGCCTTTTAAACCTCAGGTCGGGACCACAGCTTACGAGGATCTACTTCCTGTTCAATAAACATATAAAAAACCTACATATTAACAATTGGGAGAAGGTAGAGCGTCCGTTCGGCGGATTCGCGATAGGAAAATTCAACCGCCGAGGTCCAGAACTTAGAAATTTTTGCCCAATGCGGAACGATGGTTCCTAGAAGAAGGAATTTTCTTGGAACAATCCAAGAGCCTCTCGTCCTAATAATATCTTAGTTACAGAGGGTGGTCAGAGGGGCTGCTATAATCAGGAGTCTCTACGCCTATAATTGTCTGCTTGAGATAAAGATGATAAGATCGTTTAGACAACGTCATAAATGGAGTGCATCACCGCGTAACATAAACACAAATAATCTCCAGGTTCTGGAGAAGAAAAGGACTCGTAAAAGTTAAAAATCTGAGAATCTTTGGAGTCCGCTGATCCTCAAGATCCTTCTTCGAATAAGGACCTAACGTCCAAAAGTGCTTAAACTAGTGGTTCCTCTTGAAAATGGTCCCATCAATCGAGTCAGTGTGACTTTTGAAAAGCAAATTTTCCGTCTTCTTTTGCCATATTCATGAATGATATTCTCAAGTCGAGAAGCTCCCGAGCACAAGGACCCTTCATTTCCCTATCGAAAAGGACCAATCCAGGAACCGAGACCAAACGCTTTTTTTCGAGACGTGCACGTTTGTCTGGGTTACCAAGTAAGAGAACAAATGTGACAATCGAATCATATAATTTAAACCATTACTTACAGAAGGGAGACGAACGAATGGCCGTACGGTCGCTCCTCGATAAATGTATGAAGCCAACCGAGAATGTTCTAACTTGTTTGCAAATTGCAATGACGGGAATATGACTTGTTTTTCTATAGTTGTACAATGCAAGCAGGCGAGAAGGGATTGGGGAGAGCGTGGCTATTTATGCAGCTCTCCGATGGCGGCTCGTGCTTATCGGAGTCGTCGATGCAGTCAGATGAGATGTTCGGTTTGGCTTCCTCTCTCTCTCTCTCTCTCTCTGATTAGCTGTGATGTCGATCTTGATGCAGATGACTATTAAATAAGGGTCGATTAATGCTTTGTGGGTGTCGTGGTTGACTGCTTTTGACCGGTGGCACTGGGGAATCGAGAATGGATTGGATAAGGGGACCTCAACTTGCCTTCTTCAACATACTGTTTTTCTCGCTTTACACGTGATGGATGTATCGAAATCAAATTCTTGTTTTAGTATTATTTAATAAGTATCTTGAGACCTAAGGTGTTTTCGAAAAAAGTTATTGATTTAATGTCGAAATTCCATGTAATTGTTCCCCTAATTCAGATTTAGGACTCTTTTTAGAGTTTCGGTATCCTTAATTGGTCAAGTCGTGAGGCATATATGATAGACAACCAAACAAATAAAAATTGACGAATTGTATTACAAAAAATTGCATTTGTTTCATAAAAAATCGATTATCAAAAAATATTTTTCTAGTGGATTGTTTAGAAGAATGAGTCACGGAATACTTTTTGTGGAGTCAATGAAAAACTTGTGTCTAAATTTATAAAAATGACCTATTTTAATATTAAAATCTATTTTTCAAGATTTGAGTAGATCCCTGCGCTTGGGTCCTTGGCACTTGGGTCCACATTCCCTGAGGTCAGGCTGAAGATCCAACGCCTAAGCCCGGGACCCTACAGCCAGGCCCAATTGCCTCAAGGACGAGCCCATATCCCTTGAGGCTGGTGATCGTGTGACGTCCTAATATTTTCCTTTCTATTTGTTATGGTAGCAACTATTGTGTTGTATAGAAAGAAAAATTGCATATGAAATTAAAATAAATCATCATTTGTATGTCAAGTAAGATCTCACTTGATATGTATTACAATAAATAAGGTATAATTAGCACTGTAATATTTTAATATTAGATCTAGCATTTAAATTACATAGGTTTGATGAAAGTTTTATTACGATTACAAAGTGCCACTAAAATGATGAATATAAGGACAGTGCCATGGGTTGGGCTATACATTTAAAATGCCCAAAATGCCTTTAAGACACACGAACTTGATAAAATCTATTTATATAGTTTATGTTTATCCATAAGGTTCATTAATATTGTTTAGGCGGGATCGATATACCATAGAAAGCAAATAGGACAATAATGCATTCTGCACACATTGCCAAATTAGCAGTTTCAAAATATTTTTTCTGACATATTGAAATTTAGAACGGACATGTCCCTCCATATTTATGGACACCTAATTTCTTACTTGCAAATTACATCATTCCTTACATCACTTATTTTAACTCTAGCTCATTAATGTTCTCTAAGCTTGCAAGCCAAGTCCTCATTGATGCATTTTACTTAGCCAATCATGCACTCTCTCCTATAATTATCTTCAATTATTCTAACCTTTGCCACTTCCCCATCTTGCATGAAGTTTTCATCTCTCATCTTAAGTGCAATTTCTCTTATTCCTCCTAAAACAACAAGGCGGAGTTCCATAAATTTTATTCCAAGCTCCACAATTTTATCTAATTTTTGTTATCTTTAGTTTTAGTCTCACTTATCAAGCATCTTTCAAGGTAAAATTCATGGCATTCATTTTTTTTTATCTATTATAAAGTTTGGTTTGAATATATTATGTATTGTTAATAATTGTTCTTGTTTGTTTTTTTTTTCAAGGCGATTAAGGCTTTATTCAATTCTTTGACTCAAGGTAAGTGAAAGTCTGGGGGCTAGACAAGATTGATCCTTATTTGATTTTAACTTAAAGTATAAACAATATTATTAGATCCATGTTAATGATTGCATAATGAGATAATAAGAGGCAAGAACACATATGAATGATTTATATGATTTTGTGCCATGGGTGATGCCATGTTCATCCAAGATGGTTGGTTGAGGTCTATTTGTGCCTTTTGTTATTAACATCGCAGGAAAGATGTCATTAGAATAAGCTATGAGTTATTCTATATTTCATGGCTATATTTTATGAATGCAAACATAGTTGAGTAATTTCAAGAGGATTCTAAATCATTTCGATAAGCAAAAGTGTTGGAAAGATGAACTATGCATGGAATGGGGAAAAATAGTAATTTTGTGTAATGCAAGGGCAAGAACGTAAATTCACATCATATAAATTCTTCTTTGAGCAGTGAAATATTTAAGGTAATATAATTATTATTAGTGATTAAGGTAGATTAATTAAAGGAAATGAAATCAGATAAAAATTTAAATATTGTAGAATGTGGGCTATATTGTAATTTTGAAAAGTTAGAGGTTGCATATTCTAAAACTGAAAATTATTGGGGCTATTTCATGCTAAGGATACTGATGATGGTCGGTTCTTGGTTTTACGACTGATTGTCCGATCTAGATAATGTATCTAACTAGATAAAGTTTGCATTCATTTGCAAAAGCTTTTCGAAAAATTGATATGCAAGTAGCATTGGAATTAATATTGTGCGATATGCACCGATGAAATAATATAGCATGTAGTACCAAGATATAATGGCGCATTTGATTTTGAAAAGCCCACTTTATTACATGGAAAACATCAAGAGACGGATACAGTGTAAATTGATGGTGTGCTATTATGAAGAAATATCTATGTTGATATTCTTTGTGATACATACATGGTTATGATTTTCTTATTATAAGTGTTTGTGATTAATGTCAGGGACGAAGGGAGATGAGAAAGTCTCTTATGTAAAAAGATCACGAGGCTAGGCATACATTTAAGTTTTAATGACAAAGTGGCAATAATTATAAAATCATGTGATGTAGGACTGTCATGAACCCTTGGATTGAATAATGATTGTTCTATGAATAAGAGTTTGTGGATTTGCCAAAAAATAATAAATGGATAATTGGTTCCATTGTTAATACGGGGGATGCCAAAATATTAGAGTGATATTATTTGCATTGCTATTGAACATGAGAATTATTATGTTATAATTCCGTCCCTCATATGTTGATGATGATGATGGTGACATGTAAGTTGAGATGTATCTTGAGCAATGACGAGTTAAAAAATGGACTCACCTATGCATATTGGTGAGTTACTATGTGGTATTATGGTCAGCTAGAACACATGTTTTATGTCTTAGAGGAATTTAACAAATATGTTTGAAAAGTGTGGGTGAATATTCATTGTATAGAGTAGGTTGATCTCCTTATTAAGCAGTGGGCAAGTGTTGGGGAAATTTAACATGATTGGATAGTGCTTGTAATGGCTTCTATGAATATATTGGTGGACTAGGTGAAGCCTTGATAAGTTTGTGAATTTATGTTATTATATGTGCTCACAAAAGACAAAATGGTTAATATGTTGGATTGAGATTGGGTTACAAATATATGTTGTATTCCTTAAGTGATCGATTTATTCTACTGCGAATATGTAAATAATCTTGGAAGTTTGTAAATTATAGTGACTTGAAATGATATGATGTGCGATATTACTTGATTTTATTATGTTGTTGCGCTCTAGGATCGAATGTTGAGTAGATCTCTGACTTTATTCTTACAGTTTTCATATAGTGAGCCTAAACTCATCCCAAAATACCTTACAAATTGGTTGAGTTCAAAGTTCAAGGACATTAGATTAATGTTGTCATAGATTTTTTTGGAGAATAGTGTGCAGCGAGAGTATGAGTGGATATATCATACATGGAGTGTTTTTTTTTTTTGGGAGATTCAAGGAGTTTGATTATGTAATAAAATTGTATACATTAATTGAGCAAAACATTATACAAGCTCCTAAAAATCTTCAGTCGGGGAGTGTTTTTGTGAATATAGGTGATAGAAACGCTTCATAGTTTCTCTAATCTTCTCTATCTCCTCTTTCACTACTCTTCAAATACACTGACAGCGTGAGAACGAAGCTGTAAAGTTCCAGCAAACAAGAGACGCGCACACTCTTGAAACAGAAGACCATCAATGGAGAATCAACAAAACAGGGGCATCGAGACATTGCTAGCTCATTCAAGCTGAAATACCTGGAAAATCCAGAAATGTAGCTTTAATATCTTGCAGAGACTAGGAAAGACACGTAGAGCAAAAGGGTAACGTCGAATGTACAGAGAAATTCGCCGGAGGGAGTGAGTCGCAGAGAGAGAGAGAGAGAGAGAGAGAGCAGTACACGAGTGAAAAAAGAAAAGAAAAGAGGCGGCATATGCAACAGCAAAATAGAGAAATTAGATTTAGGGTGATTGCTGATTCCATCAGTTGGGTCCAATTCAGTCGGTTTGGTCCAGTTTAGCACAAGGAATCGAGAATTGGATTGGTTATTGCCAATTCCAAAAATCTGGGATTGGAACCAGTCCGATTCCTGGACCGAACCGGCACTAGGATATTGGGAGACTTTGGTCTGAGTTCCTTGAGACATGGTGTTCATGCTTGGGATATATGTGTTTTTTTTTTTTTTTTTAATGTACTTCTGCTGTACTATATATTCAGTTAGTCCATGAGAATGGGATGCTTATACCTATTGGGAGTGGGCCAGTACATATATGGAATCATTAAATGTGCAACAAAAATGTGCAGGTCTCCCCAATTTTATTATTTCGTCCTTCCCCTCTTTAAAAATTAAAGGTCCTCAAGCTAAACATGCAGAGAAGTTCTTCTAGATATATACACCATCACCATGGATATGAAAAAAATAAATAATAAATATATCTACATATATCCTAAATATGGTGACGTAGAAAAAGTGAACTTGAGTTTGGAAAGATCCGACAAACACGGGTGAGTCATTGAAGTGATCCGGTGTGATGAAGAGAGAGAACTGATTGACGTAGCTATTGGGTGTTGTTGTTTCTATAGTGCTGGCCACGGGGAAAGAGGCTATCGGGACGATTGCCAAGACTCCTCGACCACAAAACAAGCTGGCGTGGTTATCAAATGTTGAGAATCAATATTGAGAGATGAATATTAGTAGTTATTTGATGTGTGCTCTGGTGTGCACCTCAGGATCGTGTACGTCTTAGAAGATAGAATTATGTAATCTCTGTATATTTTTCTGTGTTTTTTTTTTTTTTTATCGAGACATAAGAGCCTATTTATATAATTTATTAGATGATTATTTAGATAACATATTAATAAAGAATATGCATAATAAAGGAGATATAGGGAATTTTCAAAATATATACACTGAGAGATATAGAAAATCAAAGAAAAATCTTAAATATCTTAATGAAATATCCTACATATCCATAACACACTAGAGGAGTCCCTGACAATTCCCATATCGGCAAAGCTAGCTTGTATCGTTGACAATCACTTTAGAGACTCGAGAAACACAGATGATCCCAATGAGATGGACTCACCATTACCCACAAAATTTTGGATGTGAGTTTTCAGAAGGGCCTCCATTTAGCAAGTTATTTGTCACCCAGGCATCAGAGGAGCAAATTCCAGATCCTCTTTGAAATGCAAGCAATGTTCCGTAGGGTCAAATCTCGAAGCCCAAGACCTCCTCACATTTAGAAAGACAGAGTTTGGACCGAGCAACTATGGTGTTCCGTAGAAAGGGTGAACATCATTTTGCAAATATAATTGTATTCGGTAAATTTTCTAAAAAATCTTAAATCTATTGTAAGGAGGTTAATTCAGTGATGAATCTTTCAAATATGCCAAATTAATTATAAACCTTTTGATAATTTATCAATTTACTCATAAAATTAAAACAATGAAGACAAAATGTTTATGACTAAATTGACATAATTGAAGGATTTGTAACTAAATTTATAAATTATTAAAATGCTTAGGATTGAGTTGGCCATCATATAATAGTTCAAGACTTTTTGGACAATTGTCCTAATTGTATTCAATAGAAAGTTCATGTGAAAAATGGTCATATTTAATCTAAGTTGACATCTTGGAAAAGGTCATGATAAAAACTCGTATATTACGCTTGTGATTTTTCCAATCTCCTGTTGTGCAGTTTCGTCACCGAACCCCTCATGCAGCTACAGAATTATTCCGGTTTCAACGTTCAAGAATACGAAAGATGCTAACAAAATTCTAATCAAGTACTAAGTTTTGGCGTATGGTTAGCTTAGCATCACGTGTCTTCTGCAGATCTATATTTAATTTTATATATGTCATCTTTCATTACATAACCAGAGGGACTGGGGTGGGTTACATCCCCTGCTAGCCCAAGACATCGACCCATAGATCCTAACACGCACCAAGATCTTTATTCAAGGCCTCATCTTTTCAGTTTCTAATCAGCTGCCAGATTTGGCAACCCCTTTTTGAATAACATATATGGTAAACGTACTAATTAATTTATTTGGCACGCTTACGAGCATGATTAAGTGGCAATGCGAGTCGCAGTCTTCGTACGTTAGGGCAAGCTTTGGAAAAGTGGAGATTAAACTAATAGCAAGCATACCACAGCTTGCGATGGCTCGATTAGATAAGGCTCTGCCGATCTTTTGCGAGGAGGTGAGGAGTTCAAATCTCGCTGACCGCACAGGATCTTAAGCGCGACGTCGGAGTGGTGGGTCCTCAGCTAGCGTCGTTCCAAGGTTTACCCACCGGCTGTCGGCTGTACGGGGTTCCCTGGGTACCAAAAAAAAAAAAAAAAACTAATAGCAAGCATGCCTGTCCTCTAGAACTAACGTAAGGCATGAAGCGGCTGAGAAGAAGAATAGATGCCGTAACAAATCGTAGCAGATGATGCTCACTAGATGAGATGAGACCCAAGAATCGCCTTCAACCGGGTGGATAATTGCTGAGCGAGAGAGGGACGGCTCCATTAGATGGAAGACTTAGAGAAAATTTTAGTTTCTAATGACTGGCGATTTTGCGAGTTATCATCAGCTATCGATCACGAGTTCGCAACCCTGAGTGATTGAAATTGATCATGCTGAAGAGAACAAACTGTTGCGAGATTGTCAGAATGTGAAGGCAAGTAAGAAACGAAAGAGAGAAAGGAGAAGAGCGCGGTTTGGGAAGAAGATTTTCTTGTATATTCTCTGTGTCAATCAATGTACAATGCTTTGCTGTTTATATTACAAAGTGTATACACAAAGAAAAAAGGCAATGTAATATTCTACAAATCAATCTAATATAAGATTGATTCTCTGTAATCAATCAATTCCCAATATACTCTCAGAATCTTTTTTTGCATATCTTCCAACAGAGATGATAACCCAATATTTTCTCATTAAGCAGAAGATTGATGGACTTTATGCTTGTAACTAGTAATCCTTGCGTATGTTTGGCTTTTTCAGAGCTCCAACCCCATTTTTCTAATGCAGTTTCTGTGACCTAAGGGACTAACTGTAGCATTATGCTGCTAAGTGCCAACCCTCACGTATCGATTAGCATGCACAACTTATATTTATTCATTTCCCTTCATTTCTGTCTCGACACTTTATAAGATTCCCTTTTGCACCGATCGGTCCACATGAGCCAAGCCATTCAAAATAAGTATTATGAGTAACCGTATAAGGTGATGATCATTTGAGAGGAAGTATAAACTTATGAATCACTCCGTAAAGCCTCTTGCATACTTTAATATGTCACACTTTTGTTTTAAATTCATTTAGAAACAACAATTGGAACGGTTCCTCAAAGAATGGAAAAAAGGAAAAAAATTATCTTTTGCAACTCTAAGAATATAGCAATGTGGATAAGCATACATTCAAATATATCATATTTTTGTGTTTAAATTACAACATCTCTTGTTTAGAGCAACTTAGAGAGCCACCTCTCGCCGCTAATTATGAAAGGTTAACTATAGGGCGCTAGTATGCAATATTAACTTTAAATTCTTCGGTTTCATTTGTTTTGTAAAAAATGAATAATTTGAAAACTATTTTCCTAAAAAATAATAGTTTATATTGTTTACAAAAATAAATGAACGGAAAATATTTAATTATTCAAAAAATGTTTAAACGTAAATTATTGTCAATTATGAAAAAAAAATCATTGATTAATTATTTTAAACTATATAAGCAATTATTTTTCAAAAATTAAACTTGAATTATTCATTTTTAATAAAATAAGCGGAGCTTATAAAAAGTACAAGAAAAAAAAAAAGAAGAAGATAAGATTCTGCTTTTTTTTTTTTTGTTGTTGGTAGATTCCCACTAATTTTGTGGTTCCGATTTGCACTAATGGCACGTCCGATTCTTGCCTTTAAATTAAGTAACTGATTGATGCTCATTTCCACGACCAAAGTGATCGCACTAGGGGTAAAAAAGTCATCCAGTCATTCACACAATTATCACTTTGATTAATAAGTAAACCTACTCGTGCAGCTTTGTCTAGCCATCACATATTTCGCTTAGCGAGACTTAGGGTCTATATGGTAACATTTTTGTTCTTTTACTCCTCGGAACAAAAAAAAGAACATAAATTTGTTTGGTAAAACTTTTGTTCCGAGAATAATTTCTCTATTTTTTTGTTCTCGGGAACAGTTTTGGAATAGAAATAAGAAACAAAAAAAAGTAGCTTCTTATTCCCAGGAACAATTTCTAGAAATAAGCCAATTTTCTTTTTTATTTTTCTTTTGTTCCTCTCTTTGCCGCGCCACCTCCAACCGCCCGGAACAACCGTTGTTGACTATTGCCACTGTTGTGCGGCTAACCGTCATCGCTAATTGCCGCCACCGCTGTTGTTGCCATTGCACGACTGTCGACCGCCGACTGTCATTGCCGACCGTCACCGCGGCTGGTGGTCGGCGGCGACCAATGGGCTATGTGGCAGCGGTCGGTGGTGACGGTTGGTGGCCGGCGGTTGCGGCGGCGGCGGGTAGCGACGGGCGGCGGCGGGCGGCAATTGGCAATCGGCGATCCGTGAGCAAGAATAAAAAACGAATAAATACAAAAGAGAAATTGTTTCGTATTAAATGCATTTTTATTCTTTTTCTATTTCAAGAGTAGAAATTTAAACATCTTATTTTAGTAAGAAATTGTTCTCTGTAATAGAAATATAAAAGAACTATTTCTAAAAAAAAAAACTCTTTCCAATCAAGAAACGTTGTTATGCGTAGCTTATTGACTATTAGCATTTTAGTGGGGTTATAGTGACCTCGTGTGGAAAGTTCCCTAACATGGCATCTTGATGGGATTGCAATGATGGTGTCACCCTTTTTCCCATAGCACACACACCTGTTTTCCATAGGAACAAGAATCATATCATATTCAGATCAGAATAACAATAACACGGACATAAAGATTGATTACAAATTTGATCGAAAAATTTATAAGACGGACTTTTTGGAGTGTATTTAATATGAACCCTTGTTAATATGTTCTCTCAATACTATTGCTACAATATCACGAACAATATTCCTATAGTTATTCAAGCCAATTTTTTCTACATCCTTCACATGTCGTATTCATGTAATGGTTTTTCATTGTTGTCTCTTGAGTTGTCTAAGCTGCCTCCATCTTTCTGTCACATCTTTTCCGTAAATCATCAGTTTTGACATATTAACATTAGGTACCCACTTACTATAAGAAAACCTTTCATTAAACATTACATAATCTTTTTGCGAATGGGAATGAGTTATATAGCAAACTTTTACGTGCAATAAAAAACCGGTTTATCTCAACTGGAGACAATTTCTCCATATCTTCGTCGCCGGCCGAATACCGAAATAGAAGAAGTCCTCTCCCTCCTATAAAAGCAAAGTCATACCAGCTGCAAGAAAATCACTTTTTGAGAGGAGACGGAGAAGAAACGCTCACAAGAAAAATGCCGGTAGCGAGCCAGGCACTCGAGCACAATAGCCACCAACTGCTAGACGAAATCAGCCGGGCCGGTTTTGGCACCATATTCCGGTGCTTCTCCCCTGCCGACAACTCTTTCGCTGCCTGCAAGGTCATTGACAAGCGCCGCCTCTCCGACGCCACCGACCGCCAATGCCTCGTCAACGAATCCAAGCTCATGACCCTCCTCTCCTCTCACCCTCACATACTCCATAAATCTCGATGCCCGTGAGACCGACGACTGCCTCTCCTTCGTCCTGGAGCTCTGCGAGCCCGACACTCTCTAAGACCGCAGATTGTCCAGTAAGGCCCTCCCTGAGCCTGAGGCCGCTGTGTGCATGGCACAGCTCCTTCATGCCCTTGCGCATTGCCACCGCCTGGGGCGTTGTGCACAGGGACGTGAAGCCCGAGAACATACTGTTCGATTCCAGAGACATCCTGAAGCTGGCGGACTTCGGCTTGGCGGCCTGCTTGCACGAGGGTGGGCCTGTGGAGGGCATAGTGGGGACGCCGTATTATGTTGCACCAGAGGTGCTGATGGGGAGGGAGCACGGGGAGGAGGTGGACGTGTGGAGCGCTGGGGTGGGGATTTACGTGATGATCGTGAGATCTCCGCCGTTCTGGGGTGAGTCGGCCTCGGAGGTCTTCGAGGCGGTGCTGAGGGGGAACCTGAGGTTCCTGGCAAGTGCCTACAGGATGGTGTCGGCGGCGGTGAAAGACTTTTTGAGGAATGATGATTTGCAGGGATGTTTCCAGGAGAATTTCTGTAGAGCAGGCCTTGAGTGAGTGCTTCCAACTATTTTGCCCATCATTTTCTTCAATCATTTGGTTTCATTTGGCATTAAAATGTTCAGAGCACAATTTTTAGTAGGCTTCGCAGGCCCTGAAAATGGTGTTGAAAGGTCTTTGCAGCTAAAAACTTTTATCTTGTTATTGCCAGACAAAACTAATTGGAGAAAAGTTCTTTTCTGAATGAACCGAAAGTATATTTGTTAGCTTCTTTTCAGCGTTCCAGAAATTTAAGAAATGTCATGTTGATTCAGCGTGTTAATCCCCCCAAGATTGAACAATCATCTTAATCTAGGGAATGATACTTTTTAATCTTTCTGTGCCTCTCTAATGGTATTCCTCTTGTTCTGTTTGTGCTCTGTTTTTCCTGAGCAGGACATCCTTGGATCCCGAGCGTGGGGGAGACTGGGGACATGGTTGATCTGAAAGGTTCACGTATCTCTCAGAAACACAAAGAGACTGTCACTGTCAAAAGATGCATATAAATGTTGCCTATGATGCGAATAATTTTCTTGAGAGAGAGAGAGAGAGAGAGAGAGAGAGAGAGAGAGAGAGAGAGAGATGACCAAGTTTGCATTGCATTTGTCTAATGCAACAAACTGAAGATTCCTCGGACGAACATGACTCCAATGACCCAACAAGATTTTTGTTTTTTGGGTACGAATCTGCAGCTTGTGTGTGGCCGCATGAGTCTGCCCCCACAAGTGACAGCAGCTTCATCTTCCCCCCTAATTTCAGCAACTCTGCTGTTAATTCTATCTTCTGTGCTTATTGTATAAACTTTGGTTTAAACTAGAATCTTAGGCGGTAGAAAGATACTAGTGGCTTAAGAACTTTTCTGGTCCTTCTCTTTTCGAATTCTTTCCTGATGTCTGGAAAGATTAACGGATGTGCATTGAAGGCAAAGATTTTACTTCTACTGCTTTTATGAAAAGATGGTTGGCCTTTAATTAAAGGATGTAAATAAATTCACAGAAGAATTGGATTGAGAATCAGTGCCTTTGTGCTGATGAAGGGTATTTGAATGAACTAAATAAATTGCAGTCTCCTTCAGTTTGAGTTACGGCTGATAAAGAATTTGTCCTGCTTATCATATGGTTTAATTCATTCGCAGAATCTTAAGGCAAAACAGCAGACAGACCAGATGCTCTCAAAGGGTTTCTGACTTATGATGATTATCCCAGTTTATTCTACCTTGACAAAATGTAGTCTTGCTGAACATTACCCAGTGAAAATGGGAAAATTACTTCGGAATAAATGATTGGATTGGTATTGGTATCCGAATACATTCATCTTATATCTTGTTGACCAAGTCCAAGGAGAAATTATATGACTACATTTATATGTTGGGCATAGATAAGATGTTGGGAGTGCGTTGTAGAAATTTGATGCCTTCATCTGGAGAGATTGCCAAGAGAGAATTTAATTCCAAACCTGTCAACATATCTAGTAGGACCAACATTCGCTTAAAAGCTAAACTATGAGTCGTGGGATTTCTTTCCTAACAGATTCAATTTATCAAATCGATAAACATTCTCCAATCGATCTGGTTTTGTACATGGTTCAACTCAAGACATGATTTAACACGAGAGAGGTTAGATCACGAAGCGAATAGGTCTACTTGAATGATTGCAAAATTGTGGAGAGGGGGAAAGTTTAGCTACTAGTGCTACAATCTTAAGGTCTGAGCTTATTAAATTCCCGAGGTGCATTTGAATTATTTGCAATAAACAAAAGGTTTTAGAAGTCAATTTTGTTGCTCTATCCCCATAGCTGTCTATCCTTACATAAAAGGGAATAGTACAAGGAGCATTTGCCTGGCTGTCTTACATAAAAGAAAGTTAATTGAGTCCTCTATTCAATTTTGTAGAAGAAGTCCCAATCTTGCAGCCACAATACATGCTTACGTAAAATAGTCTTTTCTTAGAATATTTAAATAATAAATCATATTTTCATCTAACACCTTAAGCTTATTATATCAAAGCAGGAGGTTCGAATTCAAATCTTTCTAAGTCTATTATTTGCCTCCCTCACCGTAAATTTTCACATTTAGTCTTCGGTTACGGTTTAGTTTACGCATGAGAGGAAGTGTTAGAATGTTTGAATATCAAACAATAACTTCATCATCTAACAATTTAAGCTTGTAAAGCAATTACATGTGGTCCACCAAAATCTTTCAGTCTTGTCTCTTTTGAGTTTTTTTATCTTTTATTTTCATCAAAACTCATGCCAAATCTAGTTGGATAATGGATTAAATGGTGCTCACGAATCGATAGTTCCTTTCCAGTGGGCCCAACATAGTCTTTATGTGTTGTATGAAAAAGAGAATAAATTGAAAGAATACGCAATGAATCCATAGCAATAGAAGACATTTGCGATGCACAAGATTAAAACATCATTTTACTCTTCATTACAAAGATACTAGTGAATTTACATTTTACTTTTGTGGCTATCTGCATTCCCTTCACTTGACTAATTGCGACTTTTCTAATCTGAAATTTTAGATTCGCCTAATCTAAGAATTTTTGTTAATGTGTCTTATATCAATTCTTCACGTATCTATATTTTGCTAGTCCATCAATATGTTTTATAGATTTATCCCATACTTGTATACTAATAACTCTATACTAATAGAGTTATTTAACCTATTTTAAGCAACAAACATGGTACATTATAATGCAATATTCTTTAGAAAATATTTGGATTTCCTTCTATTTACCCAAATCTTCCTTGTTTATGTAAAATAATAAAATATGGAGAAAATAAGGAAAAAAAAAGGGCAAAAAGAAGGAGAGGGAAATTCGGTCATTCAGGAATTCAAATTAAAAGGCGTTGAAAGATGGATACCAAATCAAGGATTCTGCAATTTATTTCTTGATTTTATGCCAAAAAATAAGCAATTGCATTTTGATAGGATTCTTGAATATATCCTACAAATAGCCCAACCATGATAATATTGACAGATAGGTTTTTTTTAGATTTTTTTTTTATTATTCTGAGAGTTTTTCAAGTATTTTGAAGAGAAGATAAAAGTGGACATAATTCTTATTTTTGATTAAAGATCTTGGGTTTGATTTATACTTTTATTTCTTCTTCTTTTACTATGTCTTCATTTTCTTTTGTTAAGGCTACGATATAGCCCAACCATGATGATATGAATTTGCAGATTTTTATGCGAGTAAGTGATTTCATTCATGTGACTTTTAAGTGACTGGCCATCACTTGAATGATCTGATATGTACGTTTGAAACTGAGAAGTGATAATATGCAATCGCTCGTTATATATTATAACCATGAATTAAACATGGATGGAGATATACTGCGTTATTTGTGTAGTTTTTAGTAATAGATTTTAATACACTTATGTTTATTTAAATTCACATAGAGACATAGTAGATTAATAAACTGAGTAGGTTTGCTATACCTAGAGAGATGATAGTAAATAGATTAAGAAATTCTGCTTCACATGTTTGATATCATTTTCGCGCAACAATATGAAATTCATATATAATGGTTATGGTGAAATCAGATGCTCTAACATATTTACGATTGATTTACTACATTTAGTCTCCAAATTTTTCTTTAAAGATTAATTTATTCTCAATCCTATTTTGATCTATTAGATAATTTTAGAATTAATCTATTTTTAGTATTTAATTAGTTTGTTAATTATTAATCTCTATAGGATGATACTCTTTCTCATCATTATATTATTTATTTGACACGTTTACTTGCGTTTAGGATTTTACGAACATATACCAAACTTTTGGACAAATATTATTTGGATTAATGAAGAATTAATCTGTAATATGTGGCATACATAATGCATATCTAAGTATTAGAAGGTTAAAAAATAATTCACATGAGTGAAGAAGAAATAACTCAAAACCCCACATGTTTACCAGCGAATATTTGATTGTTAATTAAAATTCTACCGAATTTCCATTTTATTACATCCATCAATCCTCCGTATATTTTTCCGTTTGCACATGCCTAGCATGTGATTTTCAAGAAGAAAATTGTAATTCTTTTCATTATTTTTGGTCAAATCACTCTTTTGCCTCCATGTAGGCTAAAACAAAATCAAAGTTCATACAACAAATGTAGAATATAAGAAGCAAATGTACTCATCACTAAATAAGATAACAACAACAACAAGAAGATAGCTCCTAGGATCTAAGGATACTAAATTCGAACATAAAAGTATTGAAAAGTTTTGATGAAAATATTGATAATGGAGGAAATCATAAAAGCACGAGAGGATCTTCTTTCTCGTGATGAGGGTCCTCTAGGGATCAATGATGGACCAAGTGGACTGGTAGGGCCCAATAACATCACTCTGATCTACGAAACTTTTAAGAAGAACCTCAACGCGGTTCATCATCCTGTCCTCGATGGCATTATAGGAATCGAGGTTAATATCATATTGTATCTACTAATGCCCTTCCAACTAGACAACATAAACTTCTGGGTTATGTTCCATCACCTCCTTATAGTACTTTTGCAGAATACCCTCCCTTATTTTGCAACCGCTGTATTGATAGAATGCAAAAAGTGAATTCTTATGGAATGTCATGGAATCGGAGATGCTTGAGGAGGATGAGGTCGCGGGTCACAACCAGTAATGATTGCTAGTCCAAGTGCTTGCATCTACTAATCGAGAGACTATTAAGGCAAGGTATTGCCTGATCATTCATCGACACAAATCTTAGATTTTTCAGATGGACGAGGAACAAATTCTCGAGCTTTGAGAACCCTCTATCTCCAAAAACCATTATTTTCTCATCGAAGGCATCCATTGGACTAATCTCCATGAGATTGGGCAAATCCTGAATAGCAATTGGGGGGTTGGATTTTAATCCGGTCCATGACAAACTCATTTTGGCCAGATTGTTCATTAGAGGAAGCTAACAAGGCAGCTTCTTTTGACGTCCTTTGATAGTTAGAGTCCGAAGGAGCAAGGGAGATGAAGATAGAAAATCTAAATCAATAACTTCAAGCTCACTTTCTGCTATCACACTTAGGATGCGTTTGGTTGGACTTTTGGGAAAACCTTTGAGAAAATACAAAGGACTTTAAGTTAAAGGAGTTTTCTAAAATGTAAATTGTGTTGGGTAAATTATAATTTGTAAGTTCATCAAGAAGTACCTTTGAGCAAAATAGTGTTTGGAAAAATTTATATTTACAAATGTCATTAGTGATTAAAAAAAAAAGTTGGTTGGCGAAGGGTAGGCGGCTGTTGGCGACGCTCGAAATCTGTCGCCGGCAGTCAACGTATTAAGTTGCAAGATCTCAGGCAGCCACCAGGGACAACATCTTCTCCTCTTCATCTTAACCACCATCATCTTCTCCTCCATCTTCTTCTCCACCATCTCAATCTCTCTTCTCTAGGACCATGAAGAAGTAGAAGCTCGACAGTCTTGATGCCGGAGGGCTCCATCCTCTTTGATCTCTTGTCCGAGGATATCGTCCTCTTGATCCTCGACTTCCTCGATCGAGACTTGTTCGATCGCAAGTCCTCCCTCATTTGTTGCTCCTTCCACGTCGACGAGTCCCGCCACCTCAAGTTCCTCTGCCCCTTCCGCACCGAGCGCCTCCCCACCACCCTCACTTGCTGCCTTAATGCTACCGCCCTCGACATGTCCCTTTACCTTTGCATCACTAACGCCTCCCTCGCTATCGCTGCCGTTGCCCGCAAGGACACCCTTTGCTCCCTTGCCCTCCGCGTCACCAATTGTTCACCGTCACTAGGCTAATCTAAGTTGCAACGAACCCATATTTGGTCATCGCGAACCCAAATCTAGGTAGCGGCGACTCAGATCTGAGTCGCGGTGACCTAGATTTAGGTTGTCGTCACTGGCAAAGGGTCGTGTGACCCATATTAGCAGCCCTTCATCGTGGTCGCGAGACGACTTAGATTTGGTCACCGCGACTCGTGAGGGGTCACATGATGCCGCGACTCGCGGAGGTCTTGACTCTCCAGTGATGGTCGCCTGAGTTGTCATGACCATGTTGGCGTCTCTCTAGCTGTGATCGGCTTCTCATAGCTAGGTACAACCAAGCCGACTACCCTCAATAGAGAAGATGAATAGTGTCACATAACAAGGGCAAAACCTAGAAAAATAAAAAGTCCGTGAGGACAATTTTGGGAAAAAAAGGATTGCATAGTACTGGCATGGGTATGCCTAGAAAGCTGAAAGCCTAAGGCAGGTCCTAGGTTATCTTGAGCTTTCAGCCTTCTAAAAGTGCGTGTGGTAAATTATAGTTTGTAAGTCTATTGGGAAGTACCTTTGAGCAAAATAGTGTTTGGAAAAATTTATATTTCCAAAGGACTTTTGTAACTAAAAAAGAAAAAAATAGTTGGTGGCGAAGGATAGGCGGCCGTTGGCAACGCTTGAAATCTGTCGCCGATGGTCAACATATTAGGTTGCAAGATCTCAGGCAGTTGTTAGGGACAACATCTTCTCCTCCATCTTCTTCTCCACCATCTCAATCTCTCTTCTCTAGGACCATGAAGAAGCAGAAGCCTAGCGGTCTCGACACTAAAGGGCTTTGCCCTCTTCGAGCTCTTGTTTGAGGAGATCATCCTCCTAATCCTCGACTTTCTCAATTGGGACCTACTTGACTGCAAGTCCTCCCTTATCTGTTGCTCCTTCCATGCCGACAAGTCCTGCCATCGCAAGTTCCTCTACCCCCTCCACACCGAGCACCTCCCCACTGCCCTTGCTCGCGCCCCAATGCTGCCGCCTTCAACGTGTCCCTTTGCCCCTATGTCACTAATGCCTCCCTCGTCGTCATCGCTGCCGCTGCCGGCCATGAGGACACCATTTACTCCCTCACCCTCTGCGTCACCGATTCTTTACATCTACCGAGTTGATCTATATTGTGACGAACCCGGATGGGTTGTCGCGAACCCGGATCCGGGTCCCCGCGACCCAAATTTGGGTCATGGGTCGTCGTGACTCGTCGGGGTCACGCGACCAAGATTGGTGAGGATTTGTGTCGCGTGACCTAGATTGGTGGCCCCTCGCCATACTCGCGCGATGACTCAGATTTTGGGTGTTGCAACTCACAGGGGTCGTGCGACGGTCCGACTTATGGAGGTCGCCCGACTATTTGGCGACGATCCTAGGTCGTTGTGACCATGCCAGCATCCCTCTAGTCATTGTTGGCCACCTTCAACGGAGAAGATGAACAATGTCACATAACAAGGGCAAAAACGGAAAAATAAAAAGTTTGTGAGCACAATTTTAAGGAAAAAAAAAAGGAGTATAAAGTACTGGCATGAACATGCCAAGAAAGCTGAAAGCCCAAGGTAGCCTTAGAACTGTCTTGGATTTTCAGCCTTCTAAATGCCCACTTTTCTCCAATGGGGTTTGCAAAATTTTTGCCAAACACCCAATATTTGGTCTTGTCCAAAGTCCCTTGCAAATGCTACTCCCAAATGCACCATAAATGCCCACTTTTCTTCAAAGGGGTTTGCAAAATTTTTGCTAGATACAATGTTTGGCTTAAGGGACTTTGGGTGTCTAAAGTCTCTTCCAAATGCTACTCCTAAATGCACTCTTAGTATTTGGAGGTCGGTCATCTTCTCAAGGGCGTGGCGTAGTTCTTTTGCATAATTTGTCTTAAGATCCATTACACCCAGCCTCGTTAGTTCAATTAACTCTCCTAACTCTTGCATTGTAATCTTACTCTGACCACCTCTAGCTTTTTTACAGGTCAATTTTTGCAATGATACTAGCACTCCAATGCCTAGGGGAGCTAAAAATCCCTTAAAAAAACCTAAGGTTATCATTCTAGTATAACTGTACATCAACAAATACTGCAATTTCTTGAGCTTGGTTATCTATAAGTAGCTTAGAAACCAATGTGTGTTTAAGATGTAGAGTCTCCAAATGTTGGAGTCTCCTAATTGACCTAGGAATGATGCACGCGTTGGTCCCACTCAAATTTAGATAATTCAAGTGGAACAGAACTAGTATTTGTGGGGAGAACTTGTGAAGGGATGAACCACTCAGATCTAACACCCTCAACATCTTAGAGCCGATCGGGAAGAATTGCTCATCTGAGGACGAAAATTTTCCAAAATCAAAAATATGCAGAGAGTGTAGGCAGGGGAGATTTAGATGTTTTCGTGGGATGTTGCAAGTGTGTTGGACTAATAGACGTTGAACTTTTTCGTACAATTCTTTTTTTGCTCAAATGCGAAAGAAACAAAGTTTTCATCCCTTAGCCTAGAAAGGATACTTTCACACATTAAATCATGTACTCTGCAGCGTCTTAGCCTTTCGAACATAATTTTTTTCTACAATTTGCACCAAACTTCTATTTATAAGCTCCTTCAGCTATCTTTCAGCAACCTGCTCATTTGTCATCCCTTCTCTTTCCTCAACAAATTATTCTGCAATCCACAGACTTATGAGTCTCACACACTCAATCACATGATCCTTTGGAAATACTCCCAAGAACAAAAAGCAGCTTTTCAAGTTATAATGCAAACCATTGTATCTCAAGTTGAGGATTTTCCTAATATTTTGCATCTTGTCATTGCTTTCTAGTTTTGTGACAAGGCTACTGGAAATTATCTCCCATTCTTGGGCATCTTTTGCAAAAAGAAGACCACCAATTGCCACTATGGCAAGCAACAAGCTCTTGCGTTTTTTCAAAATCTCTCGAGAAAGGTGTTCTAGGTGAGGAGGATGGGATTCCCAGAGAAGGCTTTCTTCTAGAATAAGGACGATGATTCTTTTGGAGACAAGGGCTTAAGTTTATAAACTTTTGATCGGTTGAATTATGGATGAACATTGGTCTAGGGTTGACCTTGGATTGACCTTGAACCAATCCAATCCTATAGGTCATGGTTAGATTCCTAGGGAGACTGGGTCGGTCTTTGGTCCTAGGACTGCTGAACCCTGCATTGTGCGTGTTGGTTCTCAGTTTTGAGAGTTTAGGGTTGGTTCGGGTAGGGTTGGTGCAACTCAGATCAACCCTGTAGATATTATATATTATACATGTTATATATTTAATACGTTATAATAATATTCTTTTATCTATTCTAAAATCTATAACCCTAGCTTAGTGTTAATGGTGTTAACGAGTCCTCCTCCTCCAGCATTATGTTCTGTCCTTTTCTTTCTCTTTTATCTTTGCTAAGTAAATCCGAAAGAATAAAGCCCTAATTAGAAATTTAAAAACCCTCTTCGTGAGCAACACTTGATGCTCACCTCTCTCCCGTTCATCGCTCGCGGCTTGCCCCACTCCCACACGTCATTCGCACGCCACTCGCCCCACTCTCGCACATTGCTCGTTGCTCACCCCTCGCCTGACTCGACCTATTACTTTGAAAATTATAGGCCGTAAAAGGTTAATTAGCACCACGTTAGCCTAAAAGGAACCCTTCTCAATGGCCGCTTCAGTCATCGGTGTCATTCATTAATGCTGGAACTTGGATGCTTATTTTTGTTTTAAGTATGATTTCCACAAATCTTTGGATTTGGTATAGAATTCTATATTTGAGAAGCGATACTTCTTTAGTAATGGTAGATTTCTTCTAGTGATTCAGAGGATACTGGGCAGAGATTCACTTCTCTAACTGAAAAAAAAAAAAAGAAGCAATGCAAAGATAATTATATTCTTCAAACTTTCTTGCTCCACTGTGATAAAGTTTTTTAGAGTTTTGCTTTGAAATTCTCTCTAAATTGTAGAATTGTCACGCTGAGCATTGGATGAAGCTGCATGCTTAAACTTACGTTGCTTTTGGCCCTTTATGTTCTTCACCGTACTTTTTCTTTCCTTTCAAATAGAAACTTATGAAACGGTGCTAGTTGGGCTATGTGAAATTATATTATTACATTATCTAAAATTTATGTTGGATATGCATTGGTGTCTATAGTTTAGTTGATCAACGCCGCACTGTTGATGGATATGTGATTTCAAATAGTAGATTTGTCTTTTCAAGGAATACAAAAAAATGAAACAAAAAATGTATTGGTTGGTACTAGGTTAATCTTGGAATCGAACCGGACTCGTAAGATTGGTTCGGTCTTCGGTCCCAAGCTCAATAGAGTCAGTCCTCAGTCCAAAAAATAGGAGACCAACGGTGTGTGAGTTGGTTCTTAGTTTAGGTGCTGGATTGGCCCAACTTAGACCATACTTATCTTTAGGTTGAATGACACCGTAGCAACATTAGCCGTGCAAGTAGTGATTAATATTCGGCTAGAGAAACTGCCATTGAGCATTGCATTTTTTATACGTTCTAATGCTTCCTTGTCCCATTCATCATCTAGAACAATGAAGTACCTCTTTTGCTGCAAAGCCTTTTTCATTATCTGCTTGAGACTTATCTTCTCATGTTTTCTATTCCTTAAGGGATTGATTGCTAAAGTTCTCCATGAAGTTATAAAATCATGTCCCTCAAAATATCCTCAATCTTATAAGATTGGGAGACATTGATCCACACATGGCTCTGGAAGTAGGCTTTTACTTGTTGATTGTCGTAGACTCGTCCTGCCAGAGTGGTCTTCCCTAAATCATCCATCCCTAATATTGATACAACTTGAAGTCTAGGTGCTCCGTCAACAAGCCACTTAGGGGCTGCATGGTAATGTTTTTGCTCTTTTTTTGTTCCAGGGAATAGAAATAAAAAAAAAGTGTTTCTGTTCCGGGGAACAATTTTTGACCAAAAAAATGCATTTGGTAAATTTGTTAGGGAATAAAAAATGAATAGAAACACGTTTGGTGAATTTTTTTTTGTTTCTTTTAATTTTTTAATATTTTTATTTTATTTTCATTTTTCCTTTCTTTTTTATTTTTTCTTCTTTCGGTCGGTCCCGCCTCCCGGCGATCGGGCCGGGGCAGCGGCAGCCTCGCCCGGCCATGGCGAGGCTCGGGCTCGCCCAGCCAAGGCGAGGCTCGGCGTCGTCGGCGCGGGCGAGGCCGAGCCTCGCCTTGGTGGGCGAGCTCGGGCTCGCTCGGATCCGGCGAGGATCCGGCGAGGCCGAGCCTCGCCGAGGGCCGGCGACGCCCGGCGAGGTCGCCGACCCTTGGCGGCGTCGCTAGCCCTCGACGGCCGGTCGCCGGCCATGGTCGAGGCCGGCGACCGGCCAAAAAAAAAAAAGAAGAAGAAAAGAAAGAGAGAGAAGAAGAAATGTTTATTCAAAATTGTTTGGAACAAGAAATAAGTTTTTTTGTTTCTCTTTTTTTGTTTCAATTTTGTTCGGGAACAAAAAAACAAAAAAGAACAGAAACGCAATCACACGTTTCTGTTCTTTTTTTGTTCCACAGTAACAAAAAAACAAAAAAATTGTTCAGAAATAGAAACAAGGAGTGTTTCCATGCAGGCCCTTAATAGTCTCCTCACTTGCCTCATCAATCCCCACTAGTTCACCTTCCTTGACTAGAAAAGCATCCTCCTTGAGATTGTGCCACGAGGTGCCTCCAGTGGATGTGCTAGCACTTTGCTCCGTGCAATATGACTGGAAATGGTATCGTCAATGCCCTTTGCCAATGCTGATGACTCTTGCCTTGATATTTGTTATTTTGGAGGAGAGATGACGGCGTTCTTTCAAGTTGTCTATGGATAGCTTAATCTCCATAATCTCTTGCCAGGTGGAGAGTGAATTCATCCAGAATATCCTCTACATCATATGCAACATCACTGACTTGTTTCACCGATACCTTCAATTCAGGGTCATCGTCTTTCAATGACTCGGCACGTTCGAAGAAGGCCTTCATGCGCTCAAATTCATCTTTGATGAGCTCAGTTTCTCCACGTATCCCTTTCCATAAATTCACCTCTTTCTCAATAAACATAGCAAGCTTCTCAACCAAAAGGGACGCTGCGGATTCTGCCATTTTTCTCTTGCTCATTGATCTCATGAGATCAAGACTCAAGCAAGAAGGAAATCAGTTATAGTAGTTTGCTAGTACCGTCTGAGACCATAATAAAGAATTATTTGAATGAACATCTAAATGGGCTTTGAGCTCGTCTATTCGGCAGTCTTCCAATGACTTCTCAACTCCAATGGCACACCACTAATTGTGACAGCTTATCAAACTGCCAAGTCAAGCCAGCCGCATTTAATTGGACCCTAGAGGTAGAATTTTATATTGCATTGTTGCTTTCACTCGGCCGACAGATGGGATTTGGCAATTTTCTACTCTTGCGAGACTGGTCAACTCACAGTCTAGTCAACAGAAAACGCGGGATTTGAGTTGAAGTGGGCAAGAAAAATGCCTTGTCGACGACTTTCGCCAAAATGCACCATGGAATTTTTCTCTGTTAACGTCGTTGCCTTCTTGCAACATAGAAAATGACTTATGTGATTAAGGGCATGTTTGATAAAAGTCGCTTCTGTTCTCCTTAACAAATATTTATGTTCTTTTGCTCCGAGGAACGAAAAAGAATAGAAACTTGTTTGGTAAAATTTTTATTTTTCTCTTTTTTTTTCTTCTCTTTTCTTTCTTTCTTCTTTCTTTAGGTTGGTTGCCGGCCATGGCTGATAGCCAGTGACCGATCAATGAGGGCTGGCGACCTCACTGGCCCTCGACGACATCGAGCCATAGCGAGGCTCGGCCTCGCTAGATGCAGGCGACTTGAGCTCACATAGCCAAGGCAAGGCCAAGCCTCATCGGTCGGCGCGAGGCTGGCCTCGCTAGGCCGGGGCAAGGTTGAGCCTTTCGCCACCTGCCGCCGTGGCCGCGACTGACCACAAAGGAGGAAGAAGGAAAAAAAATAAGAAAAAAAGAAAAATAATTAAAAGAATTAACAAAATTATACAAGTTTTTTTGGTTAAGAACAAAATTATACAAGTTTACCAAACACATTTCTATTCTGGAAATAGAAATTTTTGCAGTTACCAAACACATTCTTATATACTCAGAAATTCTTTTCGAGAACAGAAAAAAAAAACCATTTCTAATGAAAAATTGTTCATCGGAATAGAATCGTTACCAAACGCACCTTAAGTATCTCGGGAAAAAAAAAGTTTTGACATTTTCTCAATGATTTTTGTGTGATTAAGTTTTCTAACTTACATAAATTGTTGAGTCAAGTCTTTCCATTAATGGCCGTCAACTATTCCATCAAATTGCTTAAGTGGCATGATGAGCAACCCCTGAACCTTTAAACTTCCTTGACTTTGCCTAGGTTCCCCAAAGTCAACGTAATCACGATCGCTAGAGGCGCAGAGGATGGCGAGCCAAAGATGAGGAATGGATAAAGTACAAGTTCTAATCATCCTGCGCAGAGGATGGCGAACCAATGACTGTAAAAAATCCTTGAAAGGTAGTTTTTTAGTAAATCAGTTTTTAAAACTTCACAGAAAATGGGAGTTGCATATTTATCTTCTTTACCGAACGAATTTTCGGCTGATTTTTCTAAGACAATATAGTTTGGTAGTCCAACCTCAACAGTAAGTTCACTCTAGATTTGTTTTCATTATTGTATAGTGAAAATATTCTTAAATAGATTCAATAGACCAATATGATCATAAGCATTCATCAACATGATCATATCCATTCATCATATTGATCTATATAGCTGAGTTATTATAGAAGTTCTATGCCTGCAATGGAGCCATAGTTAGTATTGATTTGGGTCAATCCGTTGGCATCAATTCACCACGGTGCTAATATGAGCAACACCCGTCATTATCTCAAGTCATGGCACAACCAGATCTATTTTGCAGGGGCTTTCTCAAGTTGAGGAATAGTTGGAAATTCAAGCTCGTATTTAGAATGGCTCCAAACCACCGGGAAGCAAAACCTATGTCACCAGACCAAACATCGTGGCAGGCTTTTCTCGTCAAGCCCAAATCTCGTTGGGCTATCAAGGAGCTTCAAGATGGGAACTTTCGGACAATTTAGGTGAAATTGAATCTGAATAGTTAGCTTTACTATATTTGGCAACCTCGAAATCATTCATTTAAGGAACGTTAAATTTGCCGGATTGCCTACTTGTTTTGAAGATTATCTTTTCATTTCGCCACACTATCAAGACTACATTTGAGAAACACTATTAAAATGGATGCCTAGGCGATTTTACCATCTATTCGGTATCCGTAGCTTCTTCAACGTCGTTTTTTTTTTTTTTTTTTTTTTTAATTTGTTTTTACATATTTTAGCAAATGAAAAGCAGACAGAGTTTCGCCAATCAAGAGAAGGAGAAAGAAAACCGAAAATACCGAACGTAGAAATTGGCAGCTCGTCGCTGGAATTTTGTCCGGCTTCTTTCCCGGGGCCCAGAAATCTTTCCTTGGGATTCTTGAGAAAATCACGCAGCCCCAAGAAAACCCAGATCTTTGTTTGTCGAAAGCTGAAGAAGGAACAGCGATGGAGAGTCGGAACCAGGGGAATTGCACCAGCCATGGGCTTCTCCGCTCGTGTACGGGATCAAGCGCATCGAGGGCCGGGCTTGGCCTGCCCCAATTCGAGGTTCGGTTTCGAGACTCTTTTCAAACTTCTAATTTCGCGCCGAAGTTCCAACCTTTTTTGTTCTTTTGCTGTCGCATAGTCTAGAACGAGAAAGGAGTGAATTTGTTCATTTAGCACCTTGATCTACTAATTTGATCTGTTCCCAGTGTTTTCCTATCTGGGTTCTTGAAGTTTTCGGCGAGTGTTTAGTTTTCTGTTACCAAGTTCTGTTTTGGATTGTGGAGTTCAAAGGATACAGTGAAAGGTGAGAGAACCTGAAGAGACTGCAAGGGAGAGCAGGTTAACTGCTGAAATTGGACATTGTTTACTCATAACACTCGAGAGAGAGAAGGGCCTTTTGTTCGGCGCAAAATCTGTGTTCGACTTTTGTTGACCTTTTTGTGCGGCACGGATGTTTTCATGCTTCGCAAGTTTATAGAAAACTGCCCGATAGGTTTGCAGAGAAATAACAGCACGAACAAATTGAAAACCAATATATGGACTGATACGATCGAGGTTATGCATTTTCTTTTTTTAAGAATGTTGGAAAATCAAAGTTCTCATCTCAAGCAAGTGCACATCAGCTGTGTAAGAAGTTGATGAGTGTTGACTTACTATTGCTGGAAGTTTGTGTAACTGAGAATGGAATGATGTGGTGCGTCTTTAATATCTAGCACAAACATTTTGCACATGCACTAAGATAGCCACGAGAAATGAGAATGCTACTTTCGGCTTATATAATCAATACTTTGTTTCAAACATTGTGTAAAACTTTTGAGTTTAGAAGTTCAGAAAGTCTATGCTCAAAGCTCGTGCCCATGGAGGATTTATAAGGATACTGGGATTTTTGTTACATTAGTGTCGGAAATACATAAATGCTAAACAAACATATGTGAGAACAAAGTACCAATTGAGTATATGACAGATTTACACACATGTGGCTCTTCACAGAGCCAGCAATTATCTGTTTGTGCTTCCAGCCTTACCTGTAACTACAAATGTTCACATGTTCGCTTCCATTTAGGCTAAAACAAAATCAAAGTTCATCCAACAAATGCAGAAAATAAGAAACTAATGTATTGATCACTATATGAGATAACAAGAAGAAGAAGATAGCACCGAGGGACATGAGGACAATAAATTCAAAGATAAAAGAAATGAAAGGTGTAGATAAAAATATTGACAATGGAAGAAATCATAAAAACATTAGAGGATCTTCTTCCTCATGTTGATAGGCCCTCGGGATCCATGACAGACAAAGGACTCACAGGGTCCCATGCATCACTATGATCTATGAAACTTTAGGAAGAACCTCGCTCATCACTGTACGCTTGATGACACTTTAGCAATAGGAGCTAAGATCATGTCGCTCCCAATGATTCTCTTCCACCAAAGGAAGTAAACTTTACATTCCATCACCTCCTCATAGCACTCTTGCAAAATACCCTCTCTCATAGTTTTGCTAATGATAATATATAATAATGCCATTTCATAATTCATACGATATATAATTGTGTAGCATTTTCGGAACATGAATTTTACAAATTCAAAAAAGATGTAGTACTACTCACCTAGAAGTGCCTATGACCAAACAATAAACATTGTCTGAACCATCGAACTCGCAATTCTATCAAACAAGAAACAACGTCAAATCGAGTAAATTGCTACCCCAACGACCAATTGGCTACACTAAACTTCAATACTAATGAAGCAACTCCTATGCATTAACAAATCACTCATCTGAAGCGATTATTCAATATGTTCACAACGCGAAACTTGAACACGAAATCCTAAAATTCTCACTCCGATCAAACCGTTGTGCCAAAACAAATCTCGTCAAAGCCTACAGCTCTATAGCATCATAAACTACCATTTCCATGAAATTGATTCTCACATTATTCCAAATTTACGATCTAACTTCAAAATTTACTTTGATTGGAAGAATGAGAAATGTGAGCACTTACAGGACATTGTAATAAGAGGTTGAATTGGCTTGGCGAGGCGTCCTTAGCGCAAATACGCAAAACCCGCTCTCTCTTCTTTTTTTTGCTTTTTCTTTCTCCCTTTTCCTTTCCCTTCTTCCTGTTTGCCGTGCGAGTTCTCGGTTAAAATGAGCTGAGCGTCCCCTTTTCCTACTCTCTTCGACTTTTCAAAACTTGAATTTTTCTCTTTTATTTCTTCGGGCTCCACCACTCTTGACTTGTTCAAGATATTACAATAAATGTAAAAAAATAAGAAATACACGTAATGATCACTAAAAAGACCATGACAACGACGAGAAGAAGAAGATAGCACCGGAGTATCTGAGGGTAGTAAATTGAATGATAAAAGTATTGAAAGGTCTAGATAAATATATTGATAATGATAGTAATCATAAAAGCACTGGAGGATCTTCTTTCTAGCGACGATGGTCCTCTAGGATGAATGATAGACCAAGGGGACTAGCAGGGGCCTACACATCACTATGATCTACGAAACTATAGGAATAACCTCAATGCGGCTTATCACCCTACCCTTGATGACATTATAAGAATCAAGGCTAAGATCATGTCGCTCCCTGTGATCCTCTTTCCACCAGAAGAAGTAAACTTCTGGGTTACGTTCCATCACCTCCTCATAGTACTCTTGCAGAATACCCTTCCTCATTCTGTTACGACTGTACGGATAAAACACAAGAGCAAATTCTTCTGGCATCTCATAGAATTGGAGATGCTTCAGGTTCGCAAGGCCATGGATGACAACTAGTAATGATTGCCGGTCAGTGCCTACATCCAACAATGATGAGACTCGAAGGCAAGGCATTGCGACCATTCATCAATGCAAATCTAAGATTATCCAGATTGGCAAAGAATAACTTCTTGAGCTTTGGGAACCCTTTATCTCCAAAAACCAATGTTTTCCCATCAAAGGCGTTACTCAAATAAAGCTCTACGAGATTGGGCAAATTTTGGAGAGCAATAAGCGGGCTAGATTTCAATTTGGTCCATGCCAAACGCAATTTAGTCAGACTGATCAACAGAGGAAGCCAATGAGGCAGCTTCTTCAGACATCCTTCAATATGTAGACCTCGAAGGAACGGGGGAGCTGAAGATAGAAAATCCAAATCAATAATGTCAAACTCGCTTTTTGCATTCACATTTAGTGATTGAAGGTTGGTCATCTTCTCGAGGGAGTGGCATAGTTCCTTTGCATCATCTTTCTTCAGGTCCCTTACACCCAGCCTCCTTAGTCGACTTAACTCTCCCAGCTCTTGTATTGTATTCTTGCTCCGATCACCACCAGCTTTTACACAGCACAAGTTCTGCAATGATGTTAGTGCTCCAATGCCCTTGGGAGCTAAAAATCCCTTTCTAAAGCCAAAGGGTACAGAAGTTGTAATTTCTGCATCACTGTACACCAAAAGATGTTGTAGTTTCTTGAGCTTGGTTATCTCCACAGGCATCTCAGATACGAATGTGTGTTTAAGATCCAAAGTCTCCAGATTTTGGAGTTTCACAATTGACCTAGGAATAACACGCACGTTGCTCCTTCTCAAACTCAGATACTTCAAGTGGACAAAAACTAGTATTTGTTGGGGGAACTTATGAAGGCATGATCCTCCCAAATCTAAAACCCTCAGCAGCTTAGAGCTAGTTGGGAAGAATTGCTCATCTGTACTAGACGATGTTCTTAATTGAAAAATGAGTAGAGAGCGTAGGCTGGGGAGATTTAGTTGGTTCAGTGCGTTGTTGCAGTTGTATTGGACTGACAGACGCCGGACTCGTTCGTGCAATTCTTTTGACTGCTCAGATAAAAACGAAACAAAGTTTTCATCCTTCAACTTAGAAAGGATACTTTCACGCATAAGGTCATGTACCCTACAAGTTTTTAGCCTTCCTTCTACATCTATTTCTGCAATTTGCACCAAATTTCTGTTTATTAGCTCGTTCAGGTATCTTTGAGCAACCTCCTCCTGCGTCATCCGTTCTCTTTCCTCAATAAATCCTTCTGCAATCCACAAACGAATGAGTGTCATACGCTCAATCACGCGATCCTCTGGAAATAAACCCAAGTACAAAAAGCAACTTTTCAACTTATAATGCAAATCAATATAGCTCAAGCTGAGAATTTTCCTGAAAATTTGCATCCTATCATTGCTTTCTAACTCTACAGCAAGGCTGTGAGAAATCATCTCCCATTCTTTGACATCTTTTGCAAAGAGAAGACCACCAATTGCCACTATAGCAAGTGGCAAACCCTCACATTTTTTCAAAATCTGTCCTGAAAGGTTTTTTAGGTGAGGAGGACAGAGTTTTCCACGAAAGGCTTTCTTGCAGAATAAGGACCATGATTCTTCTGGAGACAAGGGCTTACGGGTATAAACTTTTGATTGGTTGGACGAGGAAGTAGCAATATTAGCTATGCGAGTAGTGATTATTATTCGGCTACTACAACTGCCATTGGGCATTGCACTTTTTAAACCTTCTAGTGCTTCCAAGTTCCATACATCATCTAGAACAATGACATACCTTTTCTGGTGCAAAAAGTCTTTCAATATTTGCTTGAGCCTCACGCTATTCGCGGATTCTATTCCTTGTGGGGCTCGTTGCTCAATTTCTCCATGAAATTGTCCGATCATGTCCCTCAAAATATCCTGAATCTTATAGGATTGTGAGACACTAATCCATGCATGGCTTTGGAAGTAGGCTTTTACTTGGTGATTGTCGTACACTCTTTCTGCCAGAGTGGTCTTCCCTGAACCCCCCATCCCTAATATTGATACAACTTCAAGTTCGGGTTCTCCGTCAACAAGCCACTTAATAAGCTCTTCTCTTGGCTGATCAATCCCCACCAATTCACCTTCCTCGACTGGAAAAGTGTCCTCCCTAAGATTGTGCCATGAGGTGCCTCCAGTGGATGCGCTTGCACTTTGCTCTGTGCAATACGACTTGAAATGGTATCGTCGATGCCCTTCACTAATGCTGAGGACTTTTGTCCTGATATCTGTTATTTTGGAGGAGAGATGACGGCGCTCTTTCAAGTTGTTTATGGATAGCTTGATCTTGTGGAGATACCTCATGACCCCATCTCCGTGATCTCTTGCCAAGTTGAGCGTGTATTCATCTAGAATGTCCTCCACATCATATGCAACATCCCTGACTTGTTTCACCCATAGCTTCAACTCAGGGTCATCGTCTTTTGATGACTCAGTGTGCTCTAAGAAGGCCTTCATGCGCTCAAATTCATCTCTAATGAGTTCAATTTCTCCACGTACCCCTTTCAATAGATTTACCTCTTGCTCGACGAACATAGCAAGCTTCTCAACCAAACAGGATATTGCGGATTCTGTCATTTCTCTTGCTCACTGATCTCACGAGATCAAAGCTTACTCAAGAAGAAAGGAAGGTATAGCAAGATTACCTGGTACAATTCGAAATTGAAAGAAAGGATCCTTTTGAATGAACATCCAAATGGGCTTTGAGCTCAGCTGTTCGGCGAAGTCTCCCTATGATCGTGCAAATTTTTTTATTTTGAGAAAATGTTGGGTGCTCGAGACGTGCTAAGTAAGGCCATTTTTTGAGTCCATGGAGTGATGGTCACGGGCGCAGATTGGGGCCCACCCTTTAGAAATTTGAGAAGTCTTCAGTCATTCTCTGGTCTTCTCCGCCGCTCTCTCTACGCTGGCTTTCCCTTTGCCTTTAATTTGCAAATAGACGTTCCGTCAAATGGGAAATGTTCTAGGTTCTTGCTCGGAAGTTTCGTAATTTTGTCTTTCGCTACAGAGATAAGCTGCTGAAGTGACATCTTTACAAAACTGAATCACGTCGAATGATTTGCTCGATTTCATACAAGGGCAATAAATTTTTGCTGACAACTCCACTTCGAATTGTCAATGGCGTGTTCAATGAATCATGTCATGATTTGGTGCTTATGAAGTAATTCGCGCCGTGTTCAAAAAGTCGGAGAAAAGGTAAAAAGAAAAAAATAATAAAAGACCAGCACAGGGCCTACTGCTCGACCGGCAGTGAATGACTTATTTGTCCCCATCGTGGACCTAATATTTTGTGGTTTTCTTTTCCTGGATTATATTGATAATTTTTCCACGGCGAGCTCTATGAGAAAAGTCTCGGGTTAATACCTTAAAACCCCAAATTAAGTACACTTGTGACAAATTTACCCAAAACTATTTTTTTGATCATGAAAAACCCCAAATTGGTACACTTGTGATAAATTTACCCCGACTAACTATAAAAAACCCTAAACTGGTACATTTATGACAAATTTACCATAAATTGGTAAATTTGTGACTAATATACCCTCCGAAAAATTAGATTAATACCACAAAAAAATCACAAAAATTATAAATTATGACAAACAGAGTGTAAAATCCCAAATTGATATACCGGTCAATTGTCACGTGTTATTTAACTTTAAAATTTAACTAAAAAACTAACAGAGAGTAAATTTGTCACAAGTGTACCAAAGGTTTATGGTAAATTTGTCAAAGGTATACCAGGTTTGGGGTTTTGGTGGTCAAAAAAATAGTTTGGGGTAAATTTGTCACAGGTGTATCAGTTTGGAGTTTTTCAAGGTATTAACCCAAAAGTCTCTTACCATCATTTTCCTTTGAAAACTGCAATTGGGTAACTCTAAATGCGAAGACTTGACTAATTCATCGCAATGATTGACTAACTTGTTTCACTTTAGATTCCACATTCTTTGCATCTTCATTTGGCAATTTTTCTAACCAGTTTTGATTTTTCTTGTGAGATTTTCTCTCATGTTTGAATAAAAATCTCGATTTTGTCCACTTTTTATGCTCCATAATCTATATGTATCAAGATAGTTAGATTTGCGAAATTATGACATTCAAGTAAATATTGTATGAAAGTTACGGCACTTGCTGTGTTAATCTCATGTATTGTGAATATAATGATGATTATGATATCTTGCTCTAAAAGCTTAAGTTGTTAGTGCAGGGTAGGTGTGAAGATTTTTAAACAGCAATAGGGCCACGTGGAATTCCCTTTCACTGAGGCTTAACGTACTCTTCGTGGGGTTCTTCCTTTTTCTTTTGTTTTTGTCGTTTTCTGTGTTTCCTATTTCTCCTCAAATTTGAAACCTAACGCATGTTATTGGAAAATATTGTACTCATGCTATTTATTTATTTATTTATTAATGAGGATGTTATAGAACATTTGAAGAAAAATATATTTCACTTGCAAGTTGCACCTTGTTTTCTTCTACTTTAAATATTTTTTTGGATAACTTCCACCAGAACACACTGTGGGTTTCTTCTCGGTTAAAGCTGTTGCTTCGCGCGACTCAGAAAGCACCTTTTGGATGAAGATTATATTTTGATATCAGGCCATATGCATCTAGAGTAAAGGCATTTATATCTTCAGATAAAGAATTGACATTTTTTCTTAACGATTTAATCTTCTAAGTTTCACTTTTTGTCTCGTCAAATTCTCTAACTTACTGGAAATTGTCAAATCAAATCCCCGTTATTTGCTATCGTGCTCCACCTAGGTTCTCTCGAATCAGTGTAATCTCCATTCGTGAAGCAATTGCTGATGAGAAAATGATAAAGTACAAGTTCTAATCATATCTGCTTTATTCTAACTGGTTGGGTTGTCCAATTTGAAGAAGAACTTGAACTGATTTATGTGCAAGATCTGCTTTATTGTGGGGGCTTGATCCGTGCCACATTTCTCCTCTTAAATAATTAAAATCAGCTATGAAATATCTTACTTTGATCCAATATGATTAAGATAATCAATATGTCCAAGTGACAAATTTAAGTCACCCAACGATCTCGAGAAATTTGAGAAAGCTCGCATATATCGTAGTGCAAAAGCATTCTCGTTTAAAAGGAGGACTGCAATACCCATCCTACCAAGGTATAATCGCTTGAGCCTAGTGCGGCTAGTGCCTACACTCTTGATACATTTGCACCCCTAACACTTGTTCAACACAGAGAATTACGCATGAGCCTTGTCAAATTTAATAGTTCCGATAAGCACAAGGCATATAGACCTGTTTGGTTCAGTCCTTCTAGCCAATTTTTTTAATAATATTCTATTTTTCCGAATTATTTTATTAATTTATTAATTTTTTTGACCTTTTCTCTTCTTCTTTTTTTTTCGTTCCCTCCCTCCTCCTCTCCTCCTTCTTTTGGCTCCGGCGACCGGCTAGCACTCGCCGGTCGCCGGACTAAGGCAGATTAGGTGAGCTCGCCTCGTTGTCACTAGGCAATCCCCCACTGGATCTGGCGATGGCAGGACCCCTCTTGCCAGATTTGGTGAGGACTCACATCACCGTTGCTAGGTGATGACTCCCTTACCAAATCTAGTGAGGTTCCTTGCCCAACGATGGCGAGGTGAGCCATCACCAGATCGGCGGGCGAGCAAGTGGGGGGCGAGGGGGGTTGCCGTCGCTCAATCCGGTGAGGGTCGCCTTTGCCGATTCGGCGGGGCTCGCCCGCCCGTGGTTGGGCGAGGTTGCCCTCGCCTAGCGATAGCAAGGGAGTCCTCACCCCTTGCCTGATGGCGAGCGAAAAAATGGTAAAAAAAAGATTAAAAAATTAATAAAATAATTTGAAAAATAAAATACTATTAAAAAAATTTGTGGCCTGAACTCGGTGGGTTAATTTTGGCCGGAAGGACTAAACTGGCACGATTGTAAAAGGTTTAAGACTCAATTGGCTAAAAAAAAATAAGTTTATGTTTGAATTGACGTAATTACAAAAGGTTTAAGACTTTTTTGGTAATTCTCCTCCTAAATAGGTGATGACTTGAACTTAGTGAGCCATGCAATTATCGAGGACGATCATTCTTTCTAAAATGTCGTGGAGATAATGAGCTGTTGTGAGATGATAGTAAGCACAAGATTGATGATCTTCATGCTCGAAATTAATCATCCTTAATTATATTTGGCTTTCTCACCTCCACCTCCCTTTTCCTGCTAACTTCATTATTGCAATTTCTGTTACGTAAGGGACAAACTGTAGCAATATGCTGCTAATCCTCACAAATTGGTTCTGCCCTTCTTCGCTACAAGTCCCTTTCCATCGATTAAGATGTATAACTTGTACTTTTTCGCCTCTTTTCTCTCCTAATGCTTTGTAATATTCCCTATATCATTCCGTGCTGGTCAATATTAGGTGTTGATCATTTGAAGGTAAGTATTGACTTACGAATCACTTAATAATGCCTCTGTCATTTGATGTGAGACTATGAGATGTCAAATCTTCATTTCAAATTCTTTTATGAACAAGACATAAATAATTCTAAAATGATCTTTACCAAAAAAAAAATAATTCTAAAATGATAAGAAGAAGGGAAAAAAATGGTATTTTGTTTTAACTTCAAGGGTGGGTTAGTATTTGCTCATCATGACGGGAGAGACAAGAGGCATGCTTCTTCATAGATCCAATATATGTTTCAATTTGCATCAATGGCACATCCAATTTTTGCTTTTGAACCAAGTAATCGATTGATGCTCGTTTCCACCGTCGAATAGGTTAGGCTAGTAGTAAAATGATCCCCCTCTTTCACAAAATCACGATTTTATGAAGAGATATTTTTACCCACACTTTGAATGGGTTGTGCTGATGGGCTTGCCAACTCAAAATAGGGATCACCAGTACTAATCGTCCGATTCTACCCCTTTTTCTATAGCACACATCCACTCTCATAAAAGAACAAGAATCATGTTAAATTAAAATTAGAATAACAAGAACATAGCCATAAAGATTGATTACAATTATGATCGGAAAAAGTAAGATGACAGATTTTTCGTTCGTTTTTAATATGATCCGGTCATTAGAATTTTTCCTCAGAAAATTGTCACGTCTTTTCCGTAAACCATTTATTAAATATTACATGAATCATTTTGCTAGAGGAATGAGTTGTACAACAAACTTGTGAATGCACTTAAAAGCTGTTTATCTCAACTCAAGACAATCTCTCCATGTCTTCCGTCGCAGGCCGAATATCCTCGGCGTAATTCAAAATAGAAGAAACCTATTGCCTCCGATTAAAAGCAAAGTCACCAGCTTTGGAAAATCAAATTTAGAGAGAGACGGAGAAGAAACAAACATACTAAAATGCCCGTGTTGGGAATGTCTGATCCCCGGAAAACCGGATTCGACACTAAATCGAACCCCTAAACTCAAGCGGAAGACAAGCCCGGGAAAACGAACACGCATCACCGATCCTAAAGCACACCACGGATTCGAGCGTACCTTTTAGCCACGATTAAACACCGACGCCAATGGAGGAAGAGAAATCTTAATCCTGTTGATCCGGTGAAGCAAAAACGCCTTGGGAGTCACCGTTTGCCTTTGAGGAAAACAATAGAGAGCGGGAGGGAGAGAAGCGTACATCGTTTCTTTTTATTAAACGGTACCTTTTTTTCTCTCTCTCTCCTCCCTTTTATACCCCCTTCTTTCCACGGGCCCTATTCCCGTGGGCCGGGCTTTTGGGGCCCAACTTGGGCGGACGGGCCTTAAGCCCAAATCAAATAAAGTCTTCATCTCCCACTCGCACATGGTGGGCCGAACAGGATTCTCTTTACCTCTCTTCAACTTTCATACCGGTGAATAATCCGTGCGACTAGCATACTTTGAGAGCTCGTTGCTATACATCTGTTAGGAATATGTAGCAGCTCATAATTGGGCATCACACTTTGAGTATATTTAGTATGCAGTACCCTAGATCGATCGATCACATGTTATATCTCTCTTGATCTCTTTTAAACATGATATATATATATATATATATATATATATATATATATATATATTGTATTCACAATTATAGTTATCACAAAGACAATCATAATTGGTCGACCAGTGAATACAAAACCACAATGTGATTCTCCAAAATCGATCTTCCTCTTTCCTTCAAACTCTCAATTTCAGTCCAGCTTGCTTTTCTAGAAATGTCCCATTAGATCGAATCAACTCATGACCATTGGCAACATCCTAAGATAGCAAACACTAAATAGAAACCTTGAGAATAAGTAAAAGTCATGAGGGCACTAAAATTGAGGAACTCTTTTTCTCAAGAGTCTCACACGTCATAAAAGTTGAGATCAAACTTTTCGCCACTCTTATTGGTCGGCTCATGCATACGTAGTATGAAATACGTATTACGGTATTTACTCCTTTCCCATGAAGCGTATGTCTACACCTTTCAATACCGTACAGATAATAGTTCAGACATACCCAATGTCTAACTTGAGTTCACGTACCTACTCTTTTACAAAATTCATCAGAACTCACATCTGGCATCTTAGACAGATAAAGTAAAATATGTGGGGTATTTTACTTTCGGACATCGTAAGTATTATGTCCTCATCTTAACACTCAATTAAGGCGACATACGTATTTTAAGCTTGAGCTCTCGATTATCACCTAGATAATAAGCTTAAAAACAGTCTCATCTCTATTCATCACACAGTAAATAGAGGCGATTACCCGTGTGAGTAGGCTAATCTTTTATCTGTCCGACATACTTACTCAACTTAAAATAATACACTGAGTATTGAGATGCATAAAGATCAAACAAAGATTCATAGGCATTAATAATGAAACAACACTAGTTCATAAATGTGAACAACTCGGGAAATTACAATCAAAAGTACATCAGCCTCTATGCAGTCCTAGAGATTTTACATGACCACAAAACACATCTCTAGGTATTGGCTTTGTCATAGGATCTGCTACCATTCTATGCGTAGATATGTACTGTAAGTTCACATTCTTTCGTGCAACCATATCCTTGACAAAGTTATACTTGGTATCTATATGTTTGGTCTTGCCATGATACTTTAGATCTTTGGTGTATGCTATAGTTGCTTGGCTATCACAATTAACCAATAATTGATTTGCAGCTTTCTCAATAACACCTAAATGATCCAAGAATCTCTTAAGCCAAACTGCTTCTTGTCTTTCGGGCTCGCGATAATGCCACGAACTTAGCTTCCATCGTGGATAAGGCTATGCATGTTTGCTTCTTACTACTCCATGATATGGCGCCATTGCTCAGTAAGAAAGCAAATCCCGAGGTAGATTTTCTTTCATCTAAATCTCCTCCCCAATCAGCATCTGAATAGCCTTCAAGTCGCAGATCCTTTCCTTGGTAATTCAACTTGAAATCAGCAGTTCCCTTCATATACCTCAGTATTCTCTTGACGGCTTTCCAATGTGCTGGACCTGGATTGGATTGGTATCTACTCACCATTCCAACTGCAAAACATATGTCGGGTCTTGTACACATCAAAGCATACATCAAGCTCCCAACAACACTTGCATAAGGAACATGTTTCATTTGTTCATTCTCTTGTGGAGTCCTTGGACACAGTCTATGGCTCAACCCTTCACCTTTTGCAATAGGAGTGTCTATGGGTTTACAATCCGCATACGAAATCGTTCAAGAACTTTGTTTATATAAGTTTCTTGCGAAAGAGACAACGATCTCTTCGAACGATCTCTTGAAATCTTAACTCCAAGAATGTATGCAGCCTCACCCATATCCTTCATCTCAAAGTTAGAAGACAACCAACTCTTGACAGTCTTAACTAACTCCATATTGCTTCCAGCAATTAGTATATCATCAACATATAATGATATGATCACAAATTGATCCTTGGATCTTTTGATATATACACAATGATCCTCATCAATCATTGTAAAATCATATGCCATTATGGCATTATGAAAACGTATATACCATTGTCTTGATGACTGCTTAAGACCATATATCGACCTCAAAAGTCGACATACTTTTTCTTCTTGGCCTTTCACTATGAAACCAACAGGTTGTTCCATATATATTTCTTCCTCTAATTCTCCATTGAGGAAAGCAGTCTTTACATCCATTTGATGTAATTCAAGATCCAGACTAGCCACTATTGCCAGAATAATGCGAATCGAGGTAAATTTCACTACAGGAGAAAACGTATCTTCATAATCATTCCTTCCCGTTGATTGTACCCCTTCGCCACAAGGTGAGCCTTATGCCTTTCAATCGAGCCATCAGCTTTTTCGCTTTATTTTGAGAACCCACTTGTTCCCAATAGCTCTGCGTCCTTTTGCGAATCAACCGGTTCAGACTTGGTTTGATTTCATTGACTCCATTTTCTCTTCCATTGCATTAATCCATTTTTCCTTACTAGGGCAATTCAGAGCCTCATTTATATTTCTTGGCTCATCCTCATCTTGTGGAGCAACCATAAAAGTTTCCCCTTCAATGTCAAAACGTCGACGGGGAATACTTTGGCGACTTGTTCGCCGTATGGAAGATTGTACACTTTGTACATCATCCCCCATCATGCTCCCACTTGGATTAGGTAATGATGATGTCGTCTCATCACGTGGTTGTAATTGAGAATGAGTTGAATTTAATTCATCACTTCTCATATTACTCCCACTTGGACAAAGTCCACTAAGGTCATTATCTTGATCCAAGGTTTCAAATAGGGAACAATCTTCCCCTATTTCGCCCTTCTTAGGAAATTCATCCTCCAAGAATGTGACATCTCGTGATTCAAACTCAGTTATACTTCTACTTTCTTGCTCACCTATGAACACATATCCTTTCGAGTGTTCAGAGTACCTTATAAAAATACTCTTCTTTCCTCTGGGACCCAGTTTCCCAAACTTGTGAGAGGACTCATGTGTATAGGCGGCACAACCCCATGGCTTAAGAAAACTCAAGTCCGGTTTTCTACCTGTCCATAACTCATATGGAGTGGAAGTAACTGATTTGGAAGGCACACGGTTAAGTATATAGGCAGCAGTTAACATCGCATCACTCCAAAAAGGTAATGGGTAAGTTAGCATGCGCCATCATGGACCTAACCATTTCCGGTAGGGTTCTGTTTCTTCTCTCCGCAACACCATTTTGTTGAGGAGTATATGGAATAGACAACTGTCTTTCTATTCCTTTTTCATCACATAATTTTCTGAACTCATCTGAAAAATATTCTCGACCTCGATCGGATCTCAATGCTTTTATTTTCTTGTCTAATTGATTCTCTACCAGGTTCATAAACCTTTTAAAACAACTTATTGCTTCAGATTTATGAGAAATCAAATAGACATATCCAAATCGAGTGTAATCATCTATAAAAGTGATGAAATAAACAGCCCCATGCCTTCATTTCACATTCATTGGACCACGATATCGTATGGATTAAATGCAGAGGAAATTCAGCTCTTTTCCTTTTCCAAATGGTTTCCTTGTCGTTTTCCCTTCTAGGCAATGCTTACATATGGGCAAATCGACTTTTTCAATATTGCCCAACAAGCCCTCTTTGGCTAGTCTATTCATACGTCATGGCCAATGTGACCAAGTCTAGCATGCCACACATTCACATCATTATCATATTTATTAGAGACGTGAGAAGGAATAACAGACATTAGTATTAACATAATCAATATCTAATACAATAAAACCATCCAGAAAATAACCACAACCATAGTAATTTGTATCCAAAAACAAATTCACACCTCTATTACAGAAGTTCATATTAAAACCTAATTTAACCAACACTAATACGAGACACTAAATTCGACGAATCTCGGAGCATACAACACATCATGAAGGAACAAAGTGCGTCCACCACGCATATTCGGTTGGCATGTGCCAATTCCTTTCACTTCAGCTCGGAGTTGTTTCCCACATAGATCCACTTAGTTTCGGTTGGTACTCGTCGGAATTCCACGAAGGATCCTCTATCCTTCGCTACATGGTCCGTCGCTCCCGAATCCCACAGTCCACAAAGGATTAGACTCGTTAAGAATACAGAACTCGACACAAAAGTAAAGTTCTGAAAAGTACAAGGGGTGCATACCTTCTTTGGCTCACGACAGTCGCGAGCATAGTGACCCTTCTTGTCATAGTTGTAGCATTTCACCATTGCAAGCTTTTTCATGCGGGGACGCTTCCCTCTTTCATGTTGGTTAAACTTGGGTTTCTTCCCGAAGGACCGCTTCTTCCTTGCCTTTTCCTTTATCAAACCAGTTAGGGCGCTTGCGCTTGGAGCTCGAAGCTCCATTTGAGCTAGAACTAGCATGATATAGTTCAGCATCCGGCTTAGCCGCCAATAGGCGGTCCTCTTCCAGCTCAAGATGACGCATTGCATCCTCAAAGGTTTTGATATTTTCATTGTGAGTCGTGCACCTTCATGTGCTCCCAACTCGAGGCAAGGAACGAATCACCTTTGCACCCGCTGCTCATCCGTGAGGACATGGCCAGCATCTCTCGGCCAAGTTATCATGTTTGACATCTTTCTAAGATGTTGCTTCATGGTCTCGATCATGAGGCTTCTTATAAGAGTCAAACCCGATAGTGAGCCGCCTCGCCTAGTCACCGAAGTATGACCAAATCTAGCTGCCAATGCCTCCCACATTTCCTTGGCATTGTCAAGACGCCGAAACTCTCGCATGACGTCATTTTCCATGCTGCTCGCAACGTGATGCGAGCTAGAGAGTTCATTCTTTTCCACGCGAGAAAAAGCTTCTTTGTCTCTTTTGTGTCTTTGTGCGGTGGTTCCCTCTTCGGGTTCTACCATGGTCATGACAAGAGCCTCAAGTGCTTCTTGCTCTTCCAAAGACATACTTTGGATTTTCATTTGCCAAATTTCATAATTGTCACCATTGAGCTTTTCACCTTTGTTCAAGCTCGCAAGCAACTATGCTCTTTGTGGTGAAGCCATTGATCCGAACAAATCGGACAAATATGCACGAATTATTAATGCCTATCATTTATGCATCCCTATTTACATAGACCCATCATATTAATGAATAATTTTAAGTAAGGTTTTAGAATCAAAATGTCACTATATTTCCGATCATCCTCCAAAATCCTAACTTAAAACTATCATCAATATAATTGTCTTATGCAAAATCAATTCTATGAAGCTACAAAAACTTCTAAAACTACCCACGGCTAATTACCCACAGCAACAGCAGTAACAGAAAGCAAGATATAATTGAACATCAAATAAAAACAATAATGCTTTCAATTAACACAATTAGGTAGTAATCATTACATAATATGTCCACAAATCACACTTAATATATATCAGCCAATACAACTAACACCAAGTCAGCACACGAACCGAGAAAGATCCTCTTTTGTTCAATTTCTTGATCTTTTCCCTTGAAACAATACAAGAATATTCATTTACAAAATCCATCACAATTTTCTTATAGGAAGCGACTCCGTTGACATCCCATATGCGATTCAACACATCTTGCCATTCGGGTGGAAGAGTGTTTATGAAAAATCGTACCATCTCTGATTGTGACATAGGACGATCATTCCATACGACCTGTTGAATTTTCCCGTTGACTTCAAGGACATGATCAATTAAGTCACCTCTCTCCCATCGATGATCGTCGCTCGCCTATCAACTTAGATAGCCTATCATTTTGTTCATCGGTCCAGAATCGCGCGAATAGGTGTGCGCAACCTCGTGGGAGGCATTGTTCCCGCAACAAATGCAGAACAAATGAGGGATCACATTATAATCCACATTGACTTAATTGAAAAAGAAACACATTTCTTTTTTTTTCGGTCAAAGTCAACGGTCAACGGTCGTCAATGGTCAACGGTCAACGGAGGTCAACGGTCAACGGTGATCGGTCGACGACCGGTCGGGCCGGCCGAGCCGGTCGGGCCGGGTGGGCCTAGCTCGCGCGACCGACGGCACGTGCCGCGCGCGCGGGGGCCGACGTCACACGTACGTCATCCGCACGTGCGCGCGTGCCTTGGTCTCTGGTCGGGTCGCCGGTCGAGTCGCCGGCCGGTGACCGTCCGGCGAACCGTCGCGTCCGACGTCATCGATGACGTCACCCTAGCGGTTATTGACCGTTGGGTGACGTCACGGTGACGCACACGTCCGGTCCGCAGCCGCGCGTGCCGGCTTTCGCGGCCGGCGGTGCGCACGCGCCCGGTTTGCCGACCGGGCGCGTGTGCCGCACGCGCCTGGCGACGCAACGCTTCGAGCGCGTCGCGCCCACGCGCAGCGGCTTCGGCCGCGCGTGTGGGCGCGTGCGCGCTCGCCGGCGGCGCACGACGTACCTCCGGAATCGTCTCGACGTCGCCTTTCTCCCTATCTTTTTAGAAAATAGTTTCGACATACGAAAACTCAGTAAAAAAGCCGAAGAACGCTCGGGTGTCGGGATTTTTGTCCCGATCCGTACGGCCGAAAGTTTCTTCGCGAAAACTCAATCAAAGAACATCAAATTGATCGGGAAAACGTGAACTAGGGCTCTGATACCAATGTTAGGAATGTCTGATCCCCGGAAAACCGGATTCGACACTAAATCGAACCCCTAAACTCAAGCGGAAGACAAGCTCGGGAAAATGAACACGCATCACTGATCCTAAAGCACACCACGGATTCGAGCGTACCTTTTAGCCACAGATTAAACACCGACGCCAATGGAGGAAGAGAAATCTTAGTCCCGTTGATCTGGTGAAGAAAAAACGCCTTCGGGAGTCTTGTTTGCCTTTGAGGAAAACAATAGAGAGCGGGAGGGAGAGAAGCGACGTCGTTTCTTTTGATTAAACGGTACCTTTTCTCTCTCTCTCCCTTTTATACCCCCTTCTTTCCACGGGCCCTATTCCCGTGGGCCAGGCTTTCTGGGCCCAACTTGGGCGGACGGGCCTTAAGCCCAAATCAAATAAAGTCTTCAGCCCGTAACGAGCAAAAACACTTGAGCCCGGTGGCTACCAACTACTAAACACGGTTGGCCTTCAATTATAATAATGTAAATTGATTCCCGGAAGGATGGAAATTCTTCTCTGTCCATGTAGTTGTCATTGTTCATACAAAAGAAAATAGTGCAACGAAACACTCATTAAAATAATTGTGGGAATTCATCCTCATAAAAGAATAATTTGAAAATATTAAAAAGTAATGTGCATGGAGAAATGTCCATCCCCAACATAGATAAGGCGCATGTTGAAATCATAGACTGTCAATACATTTTAAATTAGTATTCCATTTCGACCAATAAGAACCACTTGATTGTGCGTAGGTAATGGCATTGAATTCAAATTTGATTTCGAATATTTCTTATTGCACAAATATTCGTTGAAATGCCTATATCTTTTATTAGAATGCATTTTAACATTGCATAACAAAAATGGATAAAGTTATATTCGAATAATAAAGATGGTGTTATGTCACTTGTTTCCAAAGGAAGCATTATTAGTTACTTTCACGTCCCCAAGGATTGGAATGTAAATACCCGGAAATTTTTCGAACAAGAAATTGAGAGAAAAGGGAAAAGAGAAAAGAGTAGAAAAGAAGAAAAGGAAAAGGAAAAGGAAATATTGAGTGCACAACTGCCCATCGTACAGATTTACACCTCCGTTTGCGTGAAGGCCAATCCGTTCTTTCTTCATCCGTCTCTCTCTCTCCTTATTTTCGTTTTGTCCTTCTTTATATCATTCAATCTGGCAATCGATAACTAAACCTAATTTCCCTGCTTCGACCAGTATAGTAAAGATGATTTCTTTGTTGACTCTGGCGACTGGCAAGGCCAATTCATCGCTTTGATCTACCATACTTCAGGGAGAAACGCGGCTCATCACCCTCCCTTGATGATGTTTAACTAGACATTAAATTCCCTGCTTCGACCACTGGTTGTCTCAATTCATCCCTTTTTTTCATGGCATGCATCCACTCTCATAAAGGGACAAGAATCAAGTTAAATTAAAATTAGAATAACAATAACTTAGCCTTAAAGATTAATTACAAATATAATTAAACAAGTAATATGACAGACTTTTCGGTTCATGTTTAATATGATCCATCCGTTTGAATTTTTTATGACAAAATTGTCACCTCTTTTTCAGAAATCTTTTACTAAGTATTACATAAATCATTTTGTTAGGGGAATGAGTTACATAACTAACTTGTCAATGCAACTAAAAACCATTTATCTCAACTCGAGACAATCTCTCCATGTCTCCCGTCGCACGGTGAATGTCCTTGGCCTATTCCGAAATAGAAGAAACATATTGCCTCCCATTTAAAGCAAAGTCACCCGCTGTGACGAAATCAAATTAGATAGAGACGGAGAAGAAACGGACATCGAAAAATGCCCATGACGAGCAAAAAACTTGAGCACATAACAGGTGCCAAACGAAATGGGCCGCCGCCGCTTCGGCACCATATTCCGCTGCTTCTCCTTCGCCGCCTACAAGGTCATTGACAAGCGCCGTACCTCCAACGCCACCTACCGCCAATGCCTCGTCAACGAACCCAAGCTCATGACCCTCCTTTCCCCTCACCCTCACATCCTCCGGATCCTCGACGGCCACCAGACCGACGACCGCCTCTCCCCCATGCTGGAGCTCTGCGAACTCGCTACGACCGCATATTGTCCCGTGAGGCCCTCCCCAAGCCCGAGGCCGCTGCATGCATGGGGCAACTCCGCGCCCTCATGCATTACCACCCCCTGAATGTCGCTCACCAGGATGTGAAGCCTGAAACATGCTCTTGGATTTGAGGGACGCCCCGAAGCTGGCGGACTTCAGCTCAGCGGCTCGGTCGCATGAGGGTGGGTCCGTGGAAGGTGCCATGCGAATGCGGTACTACGATGCACTGGAGGAGCTGATGGGGAGGGAGAATGGCGAGGTGGTGGACATGAGGAGTGCCAGTGTTAAATTATAGTATCGAGTTGGAGACCCGATCCGAATCAGATGAGTTGGACCGGAATTCTTGATTGGTAAACTTATTGGAGTCCTCCTATTGAACCAAGACAAGGGTTGCTACTTTAATTTATCTATTTTATCTTTGGAGAGGTGGCAAATATGTAAATATCCCAAATTATCAATCAAGATGTTGACCACTCTGAAGGCCGTACAAGTGACGCTAGTGTTGATCGGGCATATGACGAGGAGGGTTTATTTTTCTTGATTTTTCAGCCGCATAAAAGAAATAGAAAAAGGACGAACTTTGGTGGTTTTACTTCGACGCCGCAACGGAGGGCTCTGGAAGGTGCTTTGACCGCGGACTCGAGAAAGCATCACGTTGGAGCCTTAGAGACGAGCCGAACACACGGTGATATATTGTTCTGTACGGTTTGCATCCAATTGAGATGTCTTCTGTGTAAACACTCTGAATTTAAGTTTAATCTATGATTTTAGATGCAAAAAACACTGGAGCATCTGATTATAAAATTTGTATTATTTACTGCTCGCTCTCACAATGAAGTAAGTATTGATATATGGATTAAATGACGTAAATCTATAGTATTATTATGATGCAAGATTCTCTTAGCTTCCGCCTTATTTTACAACAGTTGGGGTGGTGTTGTGCGTGATGACGAGTCGGCCTTGAAGGTCTCGAGGCATTGTTGAGAGGAAACCTCAGATTCCCAGTGAGGGACGGCCTTTACAAAGATACTAGTGAATTCCCAACGAGGGCCTTCTGTGGCCATCTGCATTCCCTTCATTTGAAAAACTGCAACTTTTGTGAGACCGACGACCACCTTTCCCTCGTGCTGGAGCTCTGCGAACATGACGCTCTCTACGACCGAATATTGTCCCGTAAGGCCCTCACTGACCCTGTTGCCACCGCTTGTATGGTGCAAATTCTCTGCGCCCTCACGCATTGCTACTGCCTGAGCATTGTTAATCGGGATGTGAAGCCTGAGGACGTGCTCTTCGATTCAAGGGACGTCCCGAAGCTGGTGAGGTTTGGCTCAGCGACCTGGTTGCATGATGGCGGGCCTGTGGAGGGTGTTGAGGGAACGCCGTAATCTGTTTCTCCAGAGGTGCTGATGCGGTGGGAGTATGGCGAGGAGGTGGACATGTAGAGGGTTGGGGTGGTGTTGTGCATGATGATCGTGGGGTCGCCACCGTTCCAGGGCAAGTCAGCCTTGGAGGTTTTCGAGGTTGTGCTGAGGGGGAACCTGAGGTTCCTGGCGAGAGCCTCTACAACATCTTGGCGGTGGCTAAGGAATTTTTGAGTAAGATGATCTGCAGGGATGTTTCCAGGAGGATATCTGCAGAGCAGGCCTTGAGTGAGCGCTTCGAATGGTGTTGAACGGTCCATGCAGCTAATAACTTGTATTCGATATTGCTAGACAAAGAGAATTGGAGAAAAGTTCTCTTCCAAATGAACCGAAAGTGTACTCTTTAGCTTCCTTTTCAACGTTCCACAGATCTAAGAATGTCATGTTGCATTAACGTGTTAGTCTATCATCTCAATCTAGGGAAGTGCCTCTCTTATGGTATTCCTCTTGCTCTGTTTTTGCCCTGTTTCATTGAGCAGGACATCCTTGAATCCTCAGTGGAGAAGAGACTGTAGAGTGGCCTGATCTCACCTTAAGAAAAGATCCACGTATCTCTCAGAAGCACAAAGACAGTCACTATCAAAAGTTGGTGTATAAATGTTGCCTATCAATTATGCCAATGACGTAAATAATTTCCTAGAGAGAGAGAGAGATGACCAAGTTTGCATTGCATTTGTCTAATGCAACAGACTGAAGATTACTCACGTGGATATGACTCCAAATATCCAGCAAGTCTTGTTTTCGGTACGACTCCGCATTTATTGAGTGGCCACATGAGTCTTCCCCAACAGATGACAGCAACTTCTTCTCCTCCAGAATTTCAGCAACTCTGTTGTTAGTTCTATCATCTGTGATTATTGCATAAACTTTGGTTTATTTGAGAATCTGAGACAGTAGATAGGTACTAGTGGCTTAAGAACTATTTTGGTCCTTTTCTTTTCCAATTTTTTTCTTTGTATTTGGGGAGAGTGAAGGATGTGCATTGAGAAGGTAAGGAATTTACTTCTGTTTTAACGAAAAGATGGTTTGCCTTCCATTGAGAATGTAAATTAAAATGCAGAAGAATCGGACTGGGCTACCTTCTTTTGGGGAGAATCAGTGCCTTTGTGCTATCAAGAGGTTACTGACTTATGAATGAACTAGAGCAATTTTTGCAGTCTCCTTCACTTGGAGTTAAAAATTGGTAAAGATTTTGTCCCGCTTATCGTGTGGTTTAATTTATTTGCAGAATCCAAGGAAAAATAATAGACCGACCAGATGTTATCAAGAGGTTACTGACTTGTGATAATTATCACTAATTGACAACACTTAGTCTTGCTTTACAATTTTTTTTTTGGTCGAAATGTGATATTTTATTTATATTATAACTGAACCAAACCTCACAGTTGGGGCATCATTACATAACAAAGTCCAAAGGCCTTGAAGAGGAGAAGCCAGCCAGTTGATAGAGAGTGTTCTGTTTCTTTGTTGTCGCGTGGCCCAGTCCGCAACTGTGTTGGCGGCCCGTGGACAATAGAGTAGGTCCACTTGCGGTAATTGCTGCAGGAGTTGTGAGCATTTTGTCCAGGTCGCACGTGTTTCCCAAGAGAAGTCTTTCGTGTACTTGAGGGATTCCACGAGGCCTCTGCAGTAGGTCTCCACTGAAACTACTTCCATCTTCTTCTGCTTTATGTACTCCAAAGCTTCAAGCACTGTTAGGTTTCAAGTTGAAGACTCGACACCACCCGAACCTGTTTTGCGAAGCCATCCACGAGGCTACCGGAGAAGTCCTGAACTTACGTAGTGCAAATGGGAAAAATTACTTCCAAATAAATGATTGAATTGTTAACTAAGCAATTTAAAAATTTAGATTATTATAGAATTGATGTCACGATTATCTTATATCTTATCAAGCTAGCAGAAATAGAGAAATAATATGACTATATTTCGACATCAGATATTGGCAAGGCACGAAAGGCTAGATCGCAAAGAGAATAAATTCTACTCAAATGATCACTAAATTGTGGAGAGGGGGGAAACTTAGCTACTAGTGATGCAATCTTGAGGTCCGAGTATTAAAGAAAATACTACAATTGAAACAGGGGATGCATGTAGCATTTGCCTTCTCACAAAAGAAGTTAATCGTGTCCTCTATTCAATTTTGTAGAAGAACATACATTCATTTCGAAATATGGAAAAAAACAATGAAATCGAAAATGAGATCCCAATCTTGCAGCCACGGTGCATGGTATTGCAAAATATGGTCTTTAATATAATATTTAATAGTAAACTACACTTTTACCTAACAACTTAAGTTCATGGTATTAGAGTTGGAAATCCGTGCACAAATCTTTCAGTCTCGTCTTTTTAATTTTTTTTTCTATTTTCTTTTGACAAAACTCATGCCAAATCTAGTTGGATGCAACGGTGCTCACGAATCCACAGCAATAGAAGACCTTTGCAAATGCACAAGAACAAAACATCCTTATTACTCTTCATGTGAAAATAATGAATTTACACTTTGCTTTTGTGGCTATCTACATTTCCTTCACTTGAATAATTGCAACTTTTCTAATACTTTTAGAGTTGCCTAATCTATTTTTTTATGTGTTTTATGTCAATTATTCCCATATCCGTATTTTGCAAGCCCTTTAATACGTTTCGCAGATTTATCCTGTACTTGTATACAAACTTTTGGGCACATATTATTTTGAATAACGAAGAATTAATCTGTAATATATGACATATAACAAAGTAATCCAAGTTTTAGAAAGATTAAAAATAATGTGCATGAGCAGAGAAGAAATGACACGAAACTCCACACGTTTGCCAACGAACCTTCGACTGTTAGTTAAAACTCTACTGAACTTTCATCTTATTACGTCTATCATTCCTCCATCTATTCTTTCGTTTGTACATGCCTAACATGTGATTTTTCAAGAAGAAAATTGTAATTCTTCTCTTTCTTTAGTCAAATCACTCTTTCTCCTCCATATAGGGCTAAAACAAAAGCAAAGATCATCCAACAAATATAGAAAATAAGAAACAAATGTACTCATCACTAAATAATATAACAACAACAAGAAGAAGATAATGTCATGGCCAAGAGGTTTCTATAGCTAAAGGGCCGTGCCTTTCTGAGGAGGACCTCCTGCGATTACTAAGAATCCTGACAGGAGCTCTTCCAAAATGTTCCAAGGGCGGGCGATACAGTCATTATGCCAAGATCTAGAAGTCTCATGTCATTAGTGCGGTAGTTGGTAGGTTTGGCGGTGCGATCTTGTCCACCGGATGAATTCTCGATCAATGGATGTAATCTGAGAGCCTCAAGTATAAGAAGGGGTGCCCTTCCCTCATTTGTATTTATCCAACCATTCAGCAATACAAAGGCTCATTTATTTACAGAGCTTCTCTCTCTAGGAACTTTCTCTCTCTATGATCCAGGTGAGCGAGTGAGTGAGCGATCAATCCGAGTGAGCAAGCGAGTGAGCGATCAATCTGAGCAAAGCTTGGCTTAGGCTTCCCAACGATCCGAGTCGATCTAGAAGAGCCTGAGTCGCTGCATGGTTACGATCCCAATCGATCGGCTTGTGACAATAGCACCGGGGGACAAGAGGGCAGTAAATTCAAAGATAACAGAATTGAAAGGTCCATAAAAAAATATTGATAATGGAAGAAATCATAAAAACACTAGAGGATCCTCTTTCTCTTGTTGACACTGCAACTCATCACCCTTCGCTTGATGACATCGTAGCAATGAAGGCTAAGACAATATGACACCCAGCGATCCTCTTCCCACCAGACAAAGTAAACTTCGGGGTCATGTTCCATCACCTCCTCATAGCACTCTTGCAAAATACCCTCCCTCATAGCTTTGCTACTACTGTATGGAAAGAACGCAAGTGCAAATTCTTCTAGCATCTCATCAAATCGGAGATACGTGAGGAGGGTGAGGCCATGGACGACAACCATTAACGATTGCCATTCCATGTGCTTGCATCTGTCAATCATGAGACGCTAAAGGGCAGGCATTGCCTGACCATTGATCGACACAAATCTTATATTTTCCATATTGGTGAGGCTCTAGGAACCCTCTATCTCCAAAATCCAATTTTTCCCCATCAAAGGCATTTTCCAGTTCAAGCTCCATGAGATTAGGCAAATTCTGGAGAGCAATTAGGGGGCTCGATTTCAATATGCTACTTCTCAAATGCACTCTCGCTAGATTTTTCGGCAGAGGAAGCCAATCCGGTAGCTTCTTTAGACATCCTTTAGTATATAGATGCTGAAGGAGTGAGGGAGGTAAAGATAGAAAATCCAAATCAATAACTTCAAACTCACTTTCTGCAACCATATATAGTGATCGAAGTTTGGTCATCTTCTTGAGGGAGTGGCATAGTCCCTTTGCATCATCTTTCTTTAGGTTCGTTACCCCTAGCCTCCTTAGTTGATGTAACTCTCCCAGCTCTTGCATTGTGTTCTTGCTCTGATCACCTCCAGTTTTTACAAAGCACAATTTTTGTAGTAACGCCAGGGCTCCAATGCCCTGGGGAGCTAGAAATCCAGCAGTATTACAAAAGGGTCAAAGATGTGTGAATTCTGCATAACTGTTGGTGTATTACAAAAAGGTCAAAAAGGTGTGAATTTTGCATAATTGTACAGCAATAGACATTGTAGTTTCTTGAGGTTGGTTATCTCCACAGGCAGCTCAGAGACCAACAAGTTTTTAAGATCTAGAGTCTCCAAATTTTGGAGTTTCCCAATTGATAGAGGAATGATGTGCACTTTGATCCTTCTCAAACTTAGATACTTCAAGTGGAACAAAACTAGTATTTGTTGGGGGAACTCACAAAGGGGTGAATCTCCTAGATCTAACACCCTCAGCAACGAATTGCCACTTGGGACAAATTGCTCATATGAGCTAGACAATGTTGCTGACTCAAAAATGAGCAGAGAGCGTAGGCTGGGGAAATTTTGCTGCTTCAGCGTATTGTTGCAGGGGTATTGGATTGACAAACGCCGAACTCTTTCGTGCAATTCTACTTTATGCTCAGATGCAAATGAAACAAAATTTTCATCCCTTGCCTTAGAAAGGATACATTCGTGCATCAAGTCATGCACCCTACAACTTTTTAGCCTTCCGTCAATTGTTGTTTCTGCAATTTGCACCAAACTTCCGTTTATAAGCTCTTTTAGATATCTTTGACCGACCTCCTCTCGTGTCATCCCTTCTCTTTTCTCAACGAATCCTTTTGCAATCCACAGATGGATGAGTCTCTTACACCCAAGCTTAGTAGCAAGCAGTGCTCTATAGGACATCTTGTTCATGTTTAGTGTTGTTGACGTACCTTCAATATTGTATAGATTACTTTAATTTTAATGGGTAGACTTAGAACCAGGGAAGGAGAGTAAATTTCCTACAGGTATGCATCCCACAGTGGACGAACAACTCCCGTTCAAGCCCTTCAGGGACAACTTTTTAGCAGAAAATCACTCAGCCCTTTAGTTTAGAGCCTAGAGACACCCAAAGATGGCAGGATGGGAGCGTTTCTAACCTACCCAAGCTACATTTCTCGGAGGATCCTACCGGGCTGGAGAAGAAGAGGAGTTTAGAAAGCCATAGAGAGGGTTTTCATAAAACACTCACTTTACTTCAAGGGACTCTGCCCAACACATTACACCCTCCTCGCCTTTTATAGATGATAAGAGGTCACAAAGACACACATAAGGACCAAGCTTATGGGTCCAGATACAAACAGAGGCACCGGAAACTTCCGGGAGAGAATTATTCGCATACTATGAACAATGATTGTACTATGAACAATACTTTCCCTAGCCTAGTGCTATAGTAAAAGTGAACAGTAACTTGCTACAGTGAAATTGTACGGACTAAACGGTCTCATTCGTCACGAGCATTGTAGTCATAATCGGAGTCATCCGAGCTGTGTACTGTTGCTAAGCAGTGTTCATCATACTTTTGTTCAAGTGCTTCAAGGTCTTCTGGTGATAGAATCTGGTTGAGCTGATGGGATGTGGATGCAGAGGCTTCGTAAGCCCAGTGGGATGCTTCTTCTTTGGCCCAGTTTGTGTTGTCATCTTCTTCAGTGTCGGCATGAATGCTTGGCTGAGGCCAATTGGATGACTGTGCATAGAAAGATGTGTTTATGCTTTGAGATAAGGACGAAGATCCTTGGTCGTTAGGATCCTGGGACAAAGGGCCTCCAAAGCGTGCATAGGGGTCTTGAGTGGATTGGACAATATCATTTGCTCTTATCATTTCATGATCTTGAGATGATGCAGCTTGTTTGTATTGCCTGAGTGCTTCCCTCGCTTCTGGGACTAGGTTATAATGATCCCACGTAGTGGGTACATTATTCCATGCATCTTGAGGAATGGTTTTGTTTTCCTGGCACAAGATCCTCTGGAGTTCTCGATACTGATGTCCACAAGATCTAACAGATCCTAGATAAGATTTGTGAATTCGAGCTTCTCTGCTATCCAAGTGAGGTTTATAAGATGTGGTTCCTATTTCTTGAGGGGCATTGATGATGCTACCATTATTCCTGAAAAAATGCCATGGGCGTCCGAAAAACAAGATGGTATGGACTTTAGGATTTGGTGTCATGATTCTTAGTTCTTTCTCCAAGAGATGTTTCTAGTGAGTAGGAGGATAGAACTAGTTGAGAAAGTCTAAAAGATTTTGATGACTTTCTCTGTCGATATTTTTCCCAAGTAAGAAAATCCTGGTGAGGTTGGCAATGAACCTTCTGGTTGGAATTTCAATGGCTATCAAGTACTTATTGGTTAAGTATCATAATAACGTCTTGAGTTGATCAGGGAAATCATCTTCCTTTCAAATAAGAGGATGTATGAATGGATAATCCAAATTTAATCCAAAATGATAAAGAATCGAACCTCCATTAAACCCGAATAGGTCTGTGTGGCATTGCCACATAAGGTTTTCCAGGTTCTCGGCGAGATTATCATTATGGATTTGTGGAATAATCTCCTGGGGATATTTCCAACTTGGCAAATCTTTGATTCTCTCAATCTTATATTTCACGCCATGATTGAGCATATGAAAAGCAGGCCTTTTGATGTACATGTTGATTTTAGCTGGTGCTTTTGGCCTTGACAGGAAGTCTGCAAGCACATTCTTCTTTCCAGGAATATGTTTGGTTTCAAAAGAGTATTTTGAAAACCATTCAGCCCATCGAAGCAATTGAGAATTTGGAATCTGCTTCTGCTTAAACTTGGTCATCTGATGGAAAGATGCCATGTCTAATTCTATCAGGAACTGATGGCCGATGAGATGAAACTCAAACTTTTTTATTCCATTTTTTACTGCTAGGATTTCTTTGAAAGTGGAATGGTAATGCATTTTAGCTTGAGAAAACTTTCCACTTTTGTGAGCACAAATGTGTCTCTTACCATCAATTTCTTCAAAGAGGATGGCTGCCCAGTATTCATCACTGGCGTCAGTTTGAAGAATCCTTTTTCCTGTTGATGATATTTGCAATGGTGGTAGATTCCGCATAATCTCCTTGAGTTCAGCGACTGCTTTAGTTTGAATTTTTCCCCAAGGTAGGGGATTCTTCTTCAGCATGGATTACAAAAGAATTAGGAGCTTTGCAATGTTCGGGACAAAATCTCTGAGATAATTGATTATCCCAAGAAATTGCTGAACTTGTTTTATTGTGAAGTTATCTTCAGGAAACTTCAATAATTCTTGAGCAATATGTGGCCCTGGTTAATATGTACCTTTATTAAGGTGCATACCAAGAATTCAATTTTCGTCTAGGCAATATTCATTTTCCTTTAAGAAAGCATAATGCCATGCTTATTCACGATTTCTGAGAATTGCTTAAGGAGTTGACAGTGTGACTGTTCGTCAGGACTGTAGAGCAAAATGTCATTAATGTATACGGCTACACTTGACAAGATTGGTTGGAAAATACGACACATGGCCTTTTGGAAAAGGGATGGTGCTACCTTTAGGCCAAAAGGAAGAACTTTCCACTAGAAGTGCTGGTTCGGGATACAGAATCCTGTTTTGGATCTGTTTTTAGGATGGATGCCCAATTGCCAAAATCCAGCTTTGAGGTCGAATTTGGAATAGATATGGGCCTTAGTTAGACTAGTAAAGAGAGAATCTCTGGATGGTAAAGGGAATTTATCATCTTGGAGAAAAATGTTGAGAGGTTGATAGTTGATTACCAGTCTCATTTTTCCCCTGTTTTGCTCAGCACGCTTATGGATATAAAAGACTTCACAAGCCCACTGAGAGTTGGAAATTTCAATAAGGCCCTGTTGCAATAGTTCTGAGCATTCCCTTTGGGCTAAAGCCAAGTGTTCTGGCTTCATTCCCATATGACTCACCTTTGTAGGATTGATGTCCTCATTCTTTTTGAATGGAAGGCGAATAAAGAACTCTGGATTTTCCCATAGAGGATGAGAACATTTTTTAGTGAATTTAGAATGGGATTCCGAGCAAGATTCTAACAACTTTTGCATGATTGGATCCAATAGACTCATATGAATGGAAAAGAGTCTGTGAATATTGACGAACTCAGAAAATTGGTCTTTGTACTTAAGGCATTTTCCAGGGATGATACGAAGCTGAGAGATTTGAGTCATAATGTCCCACCCAATTATCAGATCTTTGTTGGGGAGACTTGATCTGAAGATCTTTGTGGTTATGGAACATTGAGGAAAGAACTGGACAGTTACGGGAGTGGTCCTGACATTTGTGGAGAAAGTATCTCCAAATGCGGAGTTGAAATATCAGACATAGGGAGTCCAATATTCTTCAGGCAGAACTTTAGTATCTAGAATGGAACAGCTTGCTCCAGTATCAATGAGAGCAATAACAGTGATAGGTTTGGCAAACTTCGAGGTGAGGATTTTTACAGGGAAATGGGGACAATGAGTTTGACTTGAAAATATGTTAAGACTTGGTTTTGAAGATGTGGGGGATATGTGAAAATGTCTTCAGACTCTGAGTTTGACTCAGTCTCACTGGAAATTTGGTAAGAGGGAATGATACAAAGAGTTTGTTCAGATGGTTCTTCATCAGCAGAAAATAAGGATTCAATATCATCATTTTCAAGAGAAATACATGTTTCATTCTCAATGTGATGAATTAGACAATTCGACATTTTCTCTCTTGAGGACAATTTTTGGTAAAATGTCCCTTTCGATTGCAGATGAAGCAACGGTTTTATTTCTTATGGCCTGTGCGATCCTTTCTTTTGCATAGGTATCGCCATTTCTTCTATTTCCGGAAGTGCTTTGGGCCATGTTTGGATTTCTTTATCCAGAACTTCTTGAAGTGTTTCTTTTTCCAAGAAAATTTGCCACAAGTACCATCACAGTTTTGTTTTGAACATTTGATCTTTAACCTCTGGCGATAGCAGGCGTCTCGAGACTTTTGTCATCCATGATGTAGGTACGGACCATCTGGCGCTTTAAGCACAGTTCTTCAAGGCATAGATGGATTTCTTGTTGTATTTCTCCCAAGGGAATATCTTGTATTCTTCTTTGTCTTCCAAAGAAAGATCTTTCAACCATCTGGGATAATTCTTTAGGGATGGAAGTCAGGAGGACATGTTTCAGATTTGGATCAGCTCCAATCTGATAGAAAAGCTAAAGCATTATTCGATAATGCTTATCAAGATATTTCTTCTGGAGGGAGCAACATTTCCTTTCAAAAAATTCTTTTATTTTCATTTCTATGAGGTCAGTGGGTTTTCCCACAAAGACATGATATAGGATAGTGATGGCATGGCTGAAATCAGGTGACATCAGAAAATGAATTTGGTCTTGTTCTGAAACTGATTTCCACCAAAGTTTAAGGCTTCTAGAGAACCTCATAACAAAGTTATAAAGGACATCATTCATATCATGGTTGGTGATGGACTGAGTATTCAACCAAGTATGAAATTCTTCAAGTCTTTTTGGCCATTTGTGATAAGGAATATCATCGATGGTGAAAAACTGTTTTGATGCCATGGACACATGCCGTCCGGGATTGTTTGTCTGAACATTTTCTGGCTCATAATAGTTTGATTCCATCTCATGGTCTGGAGGATCAGTCATGAATATTGATGAAGTGATTGGCTCAATAGGGAGGGAATCAATAGTAGGAATCGAGAAGGATGAAGAGGACGAAAGGGATACTGAATTTGATTCGGTATCAAAGATGCTAGGAGAAGTTTGTTTAGCTGGAAACAGAATTTGATTTTCGAAATGGCAAGGATCAGCTGTTGGATAATAGGGTTAGGTTCCTAAGTACCCAAATCCTTTAGAAAAGATTATAATGGATTGGATAACATCATTTGATCTAGCATTTTTATTTTTATTTTAATTTTATAATAATCGAACTTGATTATGTAGGCATCTTTTCTTTTCCTTTGTCTTTTCGCAACTTTTTGATACGATTTCGCAATTCCGCCATATTTGGTTCCTTCATGAAAGAATCTTCCGGGATGGCAAGTAAAAATAGACGTCTGGGGTGGTGGAGGCAAATACCCCGTTCTGACAGTAGTTGCAAAGGGATCAAGGTCTGAACCTTCCTTCTTCAAGGAGTTGGATCTGCCTCTTGAGTTTTTCTATCTCTGGCTTTGGGCTCTCTAGATGATGATATCCTAGATGTCGTCTTGATTCCAAGGCATTTAGCCTCTTCTGGAATTCAAAAACCATTTTCTTGGTGGTCTCATCATACTTTCGGAGATCTTGTTGCACATTTCTAATTTTGGAATTAATTACTTTGAAAACATTGTTTTGTGTTAACAGAGTTTCTGATTGCCAATTTAGAACAGCTTTAGCAGCAGGAGTCTTTCTCTGTCTCCCATGTTCATCTACATCAGTGGGGGTAGGAATCTTAGGAACATGGCGGTATCTGCCATGTGAATCAATAAACTCTTCTGAAGCGGGAAATGAGAGTTTAGAACTTTCTTTGACAAAATGAGGAAAGTCAGTTTCATGGAACATGGCGATAGAAGAAGTTGGTGGTGTTTCTGCTGGAGCTTCGAGGGGGTAAGAGTGCTTCTTAGCCCATGGCTTGTAAAATGGAGAGAGAGCTTGTTTTTTCTGAGGAGGAGATGGTGGGGGTGATTTTGGTGGATCTAGTGGAGCTTAGGATGTAGTACTGAACTCTGGTGGTGGAGGTGGTGCATAAGAAACCATGAACTGGTATTTATCACATTCACCAATCTTCGTTGATACTCTGAACTAAAGTGATGTCATAGTTTAGTTGTTGACATTAATGATCATTTATGTTAAGAGCGTGATAAGCTAGCGACTTCTTTGATTGTGGGATTATAAGGTGTATAGTCTCATTCACATTTGGGTCTCTTTGTTTAATGTTAACACAAAACCTGAGTCTCCTTAAATAAAAATCAAAATATAATACTTGATGAAAGATATTTTGTTGTGAGGTCCAAAACAGACAAAACATATATATTTATAGATTTTTCTATTGGTTAACCTATTCATTTGGAAGAGTTCCATGCCACACGCATGGAAGATGTTGGACATAGCCTTAATCAATTGAATGAATAGTTTTCGTAACCACTTGGTGCAGGGTCGTCAGCCTACGGAGGCGGTGGCGGTGGCGAATACGTAGTGTTCTTGTACTTATTTGTAAGGCTGACCAACGGAGGAGACGGTGGCGACCTTGCGGGGATCATAGGATGCTTGAGCTCGTAGGAACTCGCAAGGAAAACTCTGTGCGGACGGCGTTGGCGCCCTAGAAGAAGCTTCTCTGGAGAGGCTTTGTCTATTAACATGGCAAGTAGAATTAGCCCATGAACCAAGAGACAGGCGAGCCATTGATGAGAGATCCATTTTAATTTGTTGCCTAAGCCTATAGTTTTATGCACGGAGCTAGCCTATGTAATGTTATTCATGTAGAAGTTAGGATATATATATATATATAATATATATATATATATATATATATATATGATTGTTCAATTAAATTAGTTTGTTACATGTAAATTAACAACATATGTTCAATTAAATTAGTTTGTTACATGCAGCGAGGGAAGGTCAACTGAGAGTGCTTGATCGAGTCAAGACATTTGCATTACCTAGGAAAGGTCGTCATTTGGTATCAAAAACTGAAAATCGAGGAAAAAGCAAATCAATTTACGATGGGGGGTTGAAATGTGAACCTAAATCTAATTCCACACAACAATTATAAGGTTCATACCCACCAAAACCTAAGTTACATTGTTCCTACCCTACGTAGGAACTAGGAAAAGACTCAGTGTGGAACAACAAAAAATTTCTCGAAAAAAAAGAGCTTAATGACGATGGTTTTATTTGGTATTGCCAGGGTATAGCCAGTCTGTAAAATTTTGTCTTTGTTGAGTCAACAGAAAATATTTTTTAGTTAACAGAAAAAAAAATTTCTATCAAAACTTAAATTTAGAAAAAATGATTTTCAAAGAACAAAAAAAGTTTTCAAAATATTTTCTTAGTTTTAGGATCCTTGATTAATGAAACATTTACAAATATTTTTAAAAAAAAATCAATTTTTTAGTTATTTGTTATTTTTAGTAATTTTGATTTTTTTAATTTTTTTCTTTTCATATCTTTTTTCTTTATTTTCTTTTTACTTTTTTGTTTTCTTTCTTTTCCTTTCTCCTTTTCCACCTTCTTCCTTTGCTGGTAGCAAGCCTCTACAACAGTTGGCAACTCAACCACCATGACGCAGGTTAGCGAGCTTGAGGCTTGATCGACCAAGCAAGCTGAAGCTACCTGATGTTGCCAAGCTCAAGGTTTGCCAAATTTAGGGGAGCTTGCAGCTCGGTTGATCGTGACAAGCTCGGCCGAGGTGACCAAGCTCAAGCTCACTTAAGGCTAGCAAGCTCGCCAAATCCAAGTGAGCTCGAGCTTTGTCGAGGAAGCGAGGTTGCACTTGCCCGATCCTAGGGAGTTTGAGTTCGCTTATGGTTGTTGATGGTCGATTGCAATGAAGAAGGGGGAAAAGGAAAAGGAAAAAAAAGAAAAAAAAATTAAAATTCAATTTTTTAAAAAAATATTAAAACATTTGAATTGTTTTCTTTTTCATTGTGATAAAGTCGTGAGGCTGAAATTATTTTCCAATAAAATCTAAAAATCAAAAAAATTTCAATCATATATAACCAAATAAAGAAAAATTATATATTTTCTTGAATATATTTTATTGAGTTTTATTTATTTATAAATAAATGCACCCTAAATTTAAAAATGATTAAGTGGGTTGAAAGTTTTGAAGTCTGAATTTTGAGAAACAAGATATGAAATGGGTGCTTAGGCGATCTTGCCATCTATTCTGTACTCATAGTTTCTTCAACCTCGGAATTTTTTTTTTTTTTTTAATATATTTTAGCAAATTGGGAAGCAGACAGACATTCGCCAGTGAAGAGGAGGAGGAAGAAAACCAAAACCACGTAGAAATTAGCATCTCATCGCAGGAATTTTGTCCGGCTTCTTTCCTTCCTTCGGAATCTCGAGAAAATCGCGCAGCCCCGAGAAAACCCAGAATTTTGTGTGTGGAAAGCCGAAGAAGAAGCAGCGACGCAGAGTCGGAACCTGGGGAATTACCGGAACCTGTGCCTGACGATGCACCGGCCATGGGCTTCTCTGCTCGTGTACGGGATCAAGCGCATCGAGGCCAGGTCTAGGCCTGCCCCGATTTGAGGTTCGGTTTAGAACGAGAAAGGGGTGAATTTGTTCCAAACTGTTTGGTTTTTTTGCTGTCGTATAGTCTAGAACGAGAAAGCGGTGAATTTGTTCATGGAGCCCTTTGATCTACTAATTTGATCTGTTCCCGGTGTTTTCCTATGTGGGTTCTTGAAGTTTTCAGTAATTGTTTAGTTTTCTATTACCAAGTTCTGTTGTGGATTGTGGAGTTCAAAGGATGATGTGAATTGTGAGAGAACCTGCAGAGACTGGAAAGGAGAGAAGGTTTAACTACTGAAATTGAACAATGTTTGCTCACAGCACTTGCGAAAGAGAGTATGGCCTTTTGTTCGGCACAAATACTTCACAAGTTTATAGAAAACTGCCTGGTTGGTTTACTGAGAAACAATAGCAAGAACAAATTGAAAACCAACATGTGGACTGATACAAATGAGGTTATATATTTATTTTTAAATATTGGAACGTGAAAGTTCTCATCACAAGCAAGTGCAAATCAACTGTGTTAGAAGTTGATGAGAGATAACTTAGTGTTGCTGGAAGTTTGTGTGACTGAGAATGGAATGATGGGGCGCAACTTTAGTACCCAGCACATATTGTCCAGGGCAGTGAAAGATGTGAAGTACAAACATTTTGTGCGTGCACTAAGATAGCCATGAGAACAGAGAATGCTTCTCTCAGCTCATAAAATCAATTCTCTGTTGACAAACATTGTGTTAAGCTTTGAGTATGGAAGTTCAGAAAGTCTATGCTCAAAGCTCGTGCCTATGAAGGATTTAGAAGGGCACTGGGATTTTTATTACATTCGAAAAAATTGCATCGTGATTAGAATTGCATTTGGGAGAGAATTGCTCCTTAAGTGACATGTAAAGTATCCATCAGAGATTGCTGTTTTCTATGCATATCAGGTTTTCCATTCCGTAAATATACATATCACTCTGCTGCATTAATTGATGGAGCCAGTGCACTGTTAACGTCTTGGTGAAGAAGATTTGAATATGCTTTCCCTTTTCCTTTTCCATTGCACATCATTTGTGAAGGCTGCCTGTGGATCACATGCCACCAGCAAAGTTCCAGATGATTCTACTATCAAAGCCATGGAGGAGTTCTACAGGGAGATATATGCAGTGAATGGGATTACTCAAATTAAGTTTCCTGAGCACTATCCCGTGTCAAGACTACAAGGTATTTAAAGGGAGAGCTTCGATTTTCTTCGATCCATGCTGCAACAAAATAACATACTTTAACTTGTTTGCCTTAAAAGAGCATTTAAGCCTCCTATTTACAATATTCAAATCATCTTTTGATGGATTTTTCGGCTGAATAGCAGCTTGATGTATGTTATGATAGAAAAAGGTGTAGGTATATAGACGCTTTTATTGCTCCATTTCACCTGCATGAATTTCTGTCTTATCTAAACTCTTTGTTGTTCAGATTTCTAATGGTAGATTCTGCATCATAGAACTGGTGTCCGTCTTTTTCAGACAAATGTATTGACAATTGGCATGTTTTGCCTATGAAAAAGGGTGTGTCGATGTCTGAGTTGAAGAGCTAGCTTGCTGTAATGGGGTGCCTGAAGGGATGGGATAAACTGATCTTTTGCTTGCTTTGTTTCTTGATTACCTAACCCGATATCACAAACTAAGTTGAACATGTAGACATTTGTAATTACAGGTAAGGCTGGAAGCACAAACAGATTTTTGCTGGGTCTCTGAACAGCCGCTGGTGTGTAAATGTGTCTTATACGCAACCTGTACATTGTTCTCACGTATGTTTGTTCAGCATTTATGTATTTCCCACTCTGATTCGACTTTGTTGATATATTTTTAAGTAATATAAAAGTTAGCCATTCCATTTGAGACACGAGGGTACTGGAAGATCTGCAACTTGGAAAAGAAGGTAAAGGATTTGGCTACATAAGTTATCATCTTATGCATGAGATTGCACATATGCTGACAAAAGCACTTTTCCAGATGTATGAAGCTGCGGCCAGAGGACTTGCTCAAGTGGAAAGTCCACTGCCTGTGAAGTTTCCGCTTCCAAATCCACGTGATCTTTTTTCATGGAAGCCAGGTTCCATATTACTACATGTGTCTGAATCTAAATGAAGTGACCTGGGGAAATCATCGAGTCTCAGTGCCGCCATAGCTGGTGCACAAGCTGCTGCCACTCAGTTTTCAAAGGACCAAAATCATAGCACATCTTTTTTGATGAGAACAAGTGCAATGAATATCGAGATTGAGCAATCGTCTTAATCTGAGGAACTGCCTCTCTTATTGTATTCCTTTTGCTCTGTTTTACTGGGTAGGAGACTTTGGATCCTGAGTGGAAAAGAGACCGTGGACTTGCCTGATCTCATGTTATAAAAAGGTTCATGTATCTCACCTTAAATGTTGCCTATCAATAATGCCACTGATGTGAATAATTTTCTTGAGAGAGAGAGAGAGAGAGATGACCAAGTTTGCATTGCATTTGTCTAACGCAACAGACTGAAGATTCCTCGGATGAATACGACTCCAAAAATATACCAAGCATTATTTTTGGCACGACTCTGTAGTGATTGAGTGGCCACATGAGTCTCTGCCCCAGCAAGTGACAGTAGCTTCTTCTACCCCCAGAATTTCAGCAACTCTGTTGTTGATTCTATCATCTATGCTTATTGTATAAGCTTAGGCTTATTTGAGAATCTGAGACGGGAGATAGATACTAGTGGCTTAAAAACTCTTTTATACTAGTGGCTTAAGAACTCTTTTGGTCCTTTTCTTTTCGATTTTTTTCTTGATATTTGGAGAGAATAAAGGATAAGAATAGAGAAGGCACAGAATTTACTTGTAATGTTTTTATGAAGATGGTTTGCCTTCAATTGAGGATATAAATTAAGTTGCAGAAGATTTGGATTCGGCTACTTTCTTTGTGGAGAATACTGCCTTTGTGCTGATGGTGGATGGTTATTGAATGAACGAAAGCGATTGTTGCAGTCCCCTTTACTTGGAGTTAAAGTTGATAAAGAATTTGTCCTGCTTATCATGTGGTTTAATTCATTTCCAGAATCTTAGGCAAAACAATAGACCGACCAGATGCTCTCAAAGGGTGCCTGACTTGTGAAGATTATCCCTAATCAATAGAACTTTTAGTCTCGCTAAAACATTACATAGTGCAAAAGGGAAAAATTGCTTCCCAATAAATGATTGAATTGCTAACTGAGCAATTCATGAGTTTAAATTATTAGAGAATGACAGGACGTTCATCTTGTATCTCAGCAAGCTAGTAGTTGAAGGAGAGTATGACTATATTTCGACGTCGGGCTTGGACAAGACATGAGTTGTTAAATCGCATAGCGAATACTTTCTACTCAAATGATAGAGAAGCTGTGGAGGGGTCCGGCTTTATTAAAAAAATTAGCTCAACAAAACGACTCATTTTTAGGGCATCGATACATAGGAATGCAGTCTTGATGTTCGGCCTTATTAAATTCTTGAGATGCATCTCAATTATTTGCAATCAACAAAAAGGTTGAGGAGTCAATTTTTTTGCTTTATTACTGTATAAACTGTATGATGAAAGAAAATAGTACAATGGAAACAGGGGGCGCATGATAGCACTTGCCTGGCTCTAGTTTGGGGGCTGTTTTTCATTAAAGAAAGTTAGATGGTGTCCTCAGTAAGTGTTATTCAATTTTGTAAGAGGAAGACTTGAACATATATTCATACTGAAATATGGCAAAAACTATATATAAAAGAAGAAAGAAATAGAACCCAATCTTGTAGCAACAATACGCTTTATTAAGACTTATTGCAAAGTACAATTGTTTTGCCACCAAAACTGTGTTATTTTCTGCTCAATAGACTTGCATAGAGATACTAGAAGTTTAAAGATTGACATATAGTGTTTGTTAGAATATTTAATTAAACTATACTTTCATCATAAATAGGCCTCCAAAAATCCACTCAACTTGATCATATGCCTTTTTCATATCCACAATTTAAACTTGTGATATAAGAGCTAGAGCTGATATAGATTGCGAAAGTAATCCATTGTCATGTTCTTCAGTTGACTGGGATCTCGAATCCATCTTTGGTTTTCATCCTGAAGCATAGTGATACGGTTATATTGTCTTCTTTGTTCTGAGCTTTTAAGAAAGTAATGTATCATTGATCATTATATGAGACAATTTAAACTTGTGATATAAGCGCTAGATAACAACAACAAGAAGAAACAAGATAGCACCAAGGGACATGAGGACAATAAATATCTTTGAAAGGTCCAGATAAAAATATTGACCATGGAAGAAATCATAAAAACATTAGAGGATCTTCTTCCTCGTGTTGATAGGCCCTAGGGATCCATGACAAACAAAGGACTCACAGGCCCCTATGCATCACTATGATCTATGAAACTTCAGGAAGAACCTCACTGCAGCTCATCACTGTACGCTTGATGACATTTTAGCAATAGGAGCTAAGATCATGTCGCTCCCAATGATCCTCTTCCACCAAAGGAAGTAAACTTCGGGTTTACATTCCATCACCTCCTCATAGCACTCTTGCAAAATACCCTCTCTCATAGCTTTGCTATTGCTGTACACAATGATAATATATAATAATGCCATTTCATAATTCATACAATATATAATTGTGTAGCAGTTTCAGAACATGAATTTTACAAATTCAAAGAAGATGTAGTACTACTCACCTAGGAGTGCCTACAACCAAGCAATAAACATTATTCGAACCATCGAACTCGCAATTCTATCAAACAAACAAGAAACAATGTCAAATCGAATAAATTGCTACCCCCAACGACCAATTGGCTACACTAAACTTCAATACTAATGAAGCAACTCCTATGCATTAATAAATCACTCATCCGAAGCGATTATTCAATATGTTCACAATGCGAAACTTGAACACGAAATCCTAAAATTCTTACTCCGATCAAACCGTTGTGCCAAAACAAATCTCGTCAAAGCCCACGACTCTATAGCATCATAAACTACCATTTCCATGAAATTTCATAGCTCAATAACTCAAAAATTGGACTTTGTGGCTTGATTCTCACGTAATTCCGAATTTACGATCTAACTTCAAAATTTACTCTGATTGGAAGAATAAGAAATGTGAGCACTTACGGGACATTGCAATAAGAGGTTGAATTGGCTTGGCGAGGCGTCCTTAGCACAAATACGCAAAACCCGCTCTCTCTTTTTTTGTTCTTTTTTTTTTTTTCTCCCTTTTCCTTTCCCTTCTTCCTGTTTGCCGTGCGAGCTCTCGGTTAAAATGAGCTGAGCGTCTCCTTTTCCTACTCTCTTCGACTTTTCAAAACTTGAATTTTTCTTTTTTATTTCTTCGGGCTCCACCACTCTTGACTTGGTCATGATATTACAATAAATTTAGAAAAATAAGAAATACACGTAATGATCACTAAAAAGACCATGACGACGACGAGAAGGAGAAGAAGATAGCACCGGAGTATTTGAGGGTAGTAAATTGAATGATAAAAATATTGAAAGGTCTAGATAAATATATTGATAATGGTAGTAATCATAAAAGCACTGGAGGATCTTCTTTCTTGCGCGATGGTCCTCTAGGATCAATGATAGACCAAGGGGACTAGCAGAGGCCTACACATCACTATGATCTACGAAACTATAGGAATAACCTCATTGTGGCTCATCACCCTACCCTTGATGACAATATAAGAATCGAGGCTAAGATCATGTCGCTCCCGTAATCCTCTTTCCACCGGAAAAGTAAACTTGGGTTACGTTCCATCACCTCCTCATAGTGCTCTTGCAGAATACCCTTCCTCATTCTGTTACGACTGTACAGATAGAACACAAGAGCAAATTCTTCTGGCATCTCATCAAATTGGAGATGCTTCAAGTTCGCAAGGCCACAGATGACAACTAGTAATGATTGCCAGTCCAGGTGCCTACATCCAACAATGATGAGACTCGAAGGCAAGGCATTGCACGACCATTCATCAACGCAAATCTAAGATTTTCCAGATTGGCAAAGAATAACTTCTTGAGCTTTGGGAACCCTTTATCTCCAAAAACCAATGTTTTCCCATCAAAGGCGTTACTCAGATAAAGCTCCACGAGATTGGGCAAATTCTGGAGAGCAATAAGCGGGCTAGATTTCAATTTGGTCCATGCCAAACGCAATTTAGTCAGACTGGTCAACAGAGGAAGCCAATAAGGCAGCTTCTTCAAACATCCTTCGATATGTAGACCTTGAAGGAACGGGGGAGCTGAAGATAGAAAATCCAAATCAATAATGTCAAACTCACTTTTTGCATTCGCATTTAGTGATTGAAGGTTGGTCATCTTCTCGAGGGAGTGGCATGGTTCGTTTGCATCATCTTTCTTTAGGTCTGTTACACCCAGCCTCCTTAGTCGACTTAACTCTCCCAGCTCTTGCATTGTATTCTTGCTCCGATCACCACCGGCTTTTACACAGCACAAGTTATGTAGTGATGTCAGCGCTGCAATGCCCTTAGGAGCTGAAAAAACCCTTTCTAAAGCCAAAGGGTACAGAAGTTGTAATTTTTGCATCACTGTACACCAAAAGATGTTGCAGTTTCTTGAGTTTAGTTATCTCCATAGGTATCTTAGATACAAATGTGTGTTTAAGATCCAAAGTCTCCAGATTTTGGAGTTTCACAATTGACCTAGGATTGATGCGCACGTTGCTCCTTCTCAAACTCAGATACTTCAAGTGGACAAAAACTAGTATTTGTTGGGGGAACTTATGAAGGCATGATCCTCCAAAATCTAAAACCCTTAGCAGCTTAGAGCTAGTTGGGAAGAATTGCTCATATGTACTAGACGATGTTCTTAACTAAAAAATGAGCAAAGAGCGTACGCTGGGGAGATTTAGTTGGTTCAGTGCGTTGTTGCCGTTGTATTGGATTGATAGACGCCGGACTCGTTCGTGCAATTCTTTTTTCTACTAAGACAAAAACGAAACAAAGTTTTCATCCTTTAACTTAGAAAGGATACTTTCACGCATATGTCATGTACCCTACAAGTTTTTAGCCTTCCTTCTAAATTTGTTTCTGCAATTTGCACCAAATTTCTGTTTATTAGCTCGTTCAGGTATCTTTGAGCAACCTCCTTCTATGTCATCCACTCTCTTTCCTCAATAAATCCTTTTGCAATCCACAAACGAATGAGTGTCATACACTCAATCACGCGATCCTTTGGAAATAAACCCAAGTACAAAAAGCAACTTTTCAAGTTATAATGCAAATCAATATAGCTCAAGCTGAGAATTTTCCTGAAAATTTGCATCTTGTCATTGCTTTCTAATTCTACAGCAAGGCTGTGAGAAATCATCTCCCATTCTTGGACATCTTTTGCAAAGAGAAGACCGCCAATTGCCACTATAGCAAGTGGCAAACCCTCACATTTTTTCAAAATCCGTCGTGAAAGGTTTTTTAGGTGAGGAGGACAGAGTTTCCCATGAAAGGCTTTCTTGCAGAATAAGGACCATGATTCTTCTTGAGACAAGGGCTTACGGATATAAACTTTTGATTGGTTGGATGAGAAAGTAGCAATATTAGCTATGCGAGTAGTGATTATTATTCAGCTACTGCAACTGCCATTGGGCATTGCACTTTTTATACCTTCTAGTGCTTCCAAGTTCCATACATCATCTAGAACAATGACATACCTTTTCTGGTGCAAAAAGTCTTTCAATATCTGCTTGAGCCTCACGCTATTTGCAGATTCTATTCTTTGTGGGGCTCGTTGCTCAATTTCTCCATGAAGTTGTCTGATCATGTCCCTCAAAATATCCTGAATCTTATAGGATTGCGAGACACTAATCTATGCATGGCTTTGGAAGTAGGCTTTTACTTGGTGATTGTCGTACACTCTTTCTGCTAGAGTGGTCTTCCCTGAACCCCCCATCCCTAATATTCATACAACTTCAAGTTCGGGTTCTCCATCAACAAGCCACTTAATAAGCTCTTCTCTTGGCTGATCAATCCCCAACAATTCACCTTCCTCGACTGGAAAAGTGTCCTCCCTAAGATCGTGCCATGAGGTGCCTCCAATGGATGTGCTTGCACTTTGCTCTGTGCAATATGACTTGAAGTGGTATTGTTGATGCCCTTCGCTAATGCTGAGGACTTTTGTCCTGATATCTGTTATTTTGGAGGTGAGATGACGGCGCTCTTTCAAGTTGTTTATGGATAGCTTGATCTTGTGGAGGTACCTCATGACCCCATCTCCATGATCTCTTGCCAAGTTGAGTGTGTATTCATCTAGAATATGATATGGCTAGTATAAGTACCTAGAGGGGGGTGAATAGGTATAAAGAGTAATTTCTTACGATAATCGCACAATACTAGACAGTTGATAGAAATGAGACAATTTTTTTCTCGTCAATAAACAAACAACGATCAAAGTAAGACTGAGAGTAGGGAAGAGAAAATTGAACACAAGGTTTATAGTGGTTCGGCTTATTTCAAGCGTACGTCCACTCTTCTGCATTGACAGCCCACTAGCTGGATTCCACTATGAACAAAGAGATATTACAGTACTGTTCTTCCTTAATTTCTTGGTGTAGAAGATCTACCACACTCCCTCAAGGTATCACTAAGTATAGATTCTCTTTGCGTGTACAGTTTCGCTCAATATGAATCGACTAATAATCAAGGAGTTTCAGACTCTGGAATTTCTCTATCGAGCACACATTAGAACAACTGGAACGTCTTCCTTTTATACTCCTTTATGCCATCATACCCGTTGGCACTTACCAAAGGAATTCTTCCAATCTTCCCGTTGGACAGAATCAATTAAGAAGATTATTCGAGCTATTAAAGGAACATGTCGATAGCCCATCAATCTTGTTCACCCATATAATCAGGATCTTGGTTTCCAAGAATAGAACATTCCAACAATATTTCGTCAATCATCGGATCTTCAAACGATCTTGATTTCGAATAAATAATCTGTTATATCAAATCCAGCCAAGAGATCTTCTCCAGTCGATAAGACCAAATCCTTAACCAAACACTTTAGCTCTGGATCGCCTTCGTCGCTGGATTATAAACTGTCAATGAGAATAGTCTTGAGTCTTGAGTCTTGTGTCTTTGAGTCGGTGATCTAAAAGTCTTCAGACTCTAAGTACAAGGGTCTGCACAGCTTCCAGACTAGACTGATAGAAACGTTTTGTCAGCTTCAAAACACTCTAGAGAGATTTCTCCAACAGAATGTCCTCCACATCATATGCAACATCCCTCATTTGTTTCACCCAAACCTTCAACTCAGGGTCATCGTCTTTCGATGACTCAGTGTGCTTTAAGAAGGCCTTCATGCGCTCAAATTCATCTCTAATGAGTTCGATTTCTCCACGTACCCCTTTCAATAAATTCACCTCTTGCTCGACAAACATAGCAAGCTTCTCAACCAAACAGGATATTGCGGATTCTGTCATTTCTCTTGCTCACTGATCTCGCGAGATCAACGCTTACTCAAGAAGAAAAGAAGGTACAGCAAGATTACCTGGTACAGTTTGAAATTGAAAGAAAGAATCCTTTTGAATGAACATCCAAATGGGCTTTGAGCTCAGCTGTTCGGCGAAGTCTCCCTATGATCGTGCAAATTTTTTTATTTTGAGAAAATGCTGGGTGCTTGAGACGTGCTAAGTAAGGCCATACTTTGAGTCCATAGAGTGATGGTCACGGGCACAGGTTGGGGCCCACCCTTTAGAAATTTGAGAAGTCTTCAGTTGGTCTTCTCCGCCGCTCTCTCTACGCTGGCTTTCCCTTTGCCTTTAGTTCGCAAATAGACGTTCCGTCAAATGGGAAATGTTCTAGGTTTTTTTTTTGGTAAAGTGGGAAATGTTCTAGGTTCTTGCTCGGAAGTTTCGTAATTTTGTCTTTCGCTATGGAGATAAGCTGCTGAAGTGACATCTTTACAAAACTGAATCAAGTCGAATGATTTGCTCGATTCCATACAAGGGCAATAAATTTTTGCTTACAACTCCACTTCGAATTGTCAATGGCGTGTTCAGTGAATCATGTCATGACTTGGTGCTTATTAAGTAATTCACGCCGTGTTCAAAAAGTCGGAGAAAAGGTAAAAAGAGAAAAATAATAAAAAGACCAGCACAGGGCCTACCGCTCGACCGGCAGTGAATGACTTATTTGTCCCCATCGTGGACCTAATATTTTGTGGTTTTCTTTTCTGGATTATATTGATAATTTTTCCACAGCGAGCTCTATGAGAAAAGTCTCTTACCATCATTTTCCTTTGAAAACAGCAATTGGGTAACTCTAAATGCGAAGACTTGACTAATTCATCGCAATGATTGACTAACTTGTTTCACTTTAGATTCCACATTCTTTGCATCTTCATTTGGCAATTTTCCTAACCAGCTTTGATTTTTCTTGTGAGATTTTCTCTCATGTTTGAATAAGAAGCTTGATTTTGTCCACTTTTTATGCTCCAAAATCTATGTATCAAGATAGATAGACTTGCGGAATTATGACATTCAAGTAAACATTGTATGAAAGTTACGGTACTTGCTATGTTAATCTCATGTATGATGAATATAATGATGATTATGAGGTCTCGCCCTAAAAGCTTAAGTTGTTAGTGCAGGGTAGGTGTGAAGATTTTTAAACGGCAATAGGGCCATGTGGAATTCCCTTTCACTGGGGCTTAACATACTCTTTGTGGGGTTCTTCCTTTTTCTTTTGTTTTTGTCGTTTTCTGTGTTTCCTATTTCTCCTCAAATTTGAAACCTAACGCATGTTATTGGAAAATATTGTACTCATGCTATTTTTATTTTTTTTTATTAATGAGGATGTTATAGAACATGTGAAGAAAAATATATTTAAATTGCAAGTTGCACCTTGTTTTCTTCTACTTTAAATATTTTTTTGGATAACTTCCACTAGAACACACTGTGGATTTCTTCTTGGTTAAAGCTGTTGCTTCGTGCGACTCAGAAAGTACCTTTTGGATGAAGATTATATTTTGATATCAGGCCATATGCATCTAGAGTAAAGGCATTTATATCATTAGATAAAGAATTGACATTTTTTCTTAACGGATTGACTACAATATAATCTTCTAAGTTTCACTTCTTGTCTCGTCAAATTCTCTAACTTACTGAAATTGTCAAATCAAGTCCTTCCGTTATTTGCTATCGTGCTCCACCTAGGTTCTCTTGAATCAGTGTAATCTCCATTCGTGAAGCAATTGCTGATGAGAAAATGATAAAGTACAAGTTCTAATCAGATCTGCTTTATTCTAACTGGTTGGGTTGTCCAATTTGAAGAAGAACTTGAACTGATTTATGTGCAAGATCTGCTTTATTGTGGGGGCTTGATCCGTGCCATGTTTCTCCTCTTAAATAATTAAAATCAGGTATGAAATATCTTACTTTGATCCAATATGATTAAGATAATCAATATGCCCAAGTGACAAATTTAAGTCACCCAACGATCTCGAGAAATTTGAGAAAGCTCGCATATATCATAGTGCAAGAGCATTCTCATTTAAAAGGAGGACTGCAATACCCATCCTACTAAGGTATAATCGCTCGAGCCTAGTGCCTACACTCTCGATACATTTGCACCCCTAACACTTGTTCAACACAAAGAATTACGCATGAGCCTTGTCAAATTTAATAGTTCTGATAAGCACAAGGCATATAGACCCGTTCGGTTTAGTCCTTCTGGCCAATTTTTTTTAATAATATTCTATTTTTCCGAATTATTATTTTTTTTTTACCTTTTTTTCTCTCTCTCTCCCTCCTCCTTCTTTTGGCTCTGGCGACTAGCTAGCCTTCACCGATTGCTGGACTAAGGCGGTCAGGTGAGCTCGCCTCGCCGTCACTAGGCGAGCCCCCATTGGATCTGGCAACGGCGAGGCCCCTCTTGCTAGATTTGGTGAGGGCTCGCCTCACCATCGCTAGGTGAGGACTCCCTTGCCAAATCTAGTGAGGCTCCTTGCCCAGCAATGGTGAGGTGAGTTGTCGCTAGATCGGGCGTGGGGGGGGCTTGCCGTCGCTTAATCCGGCAAGGGTCGCCTTTGCTAGATCCGATGGGGGCTCGCCCGCCCTGTGGTTGGGCGAGGTTGCCCTTGCCTAGAGATAGCAAGGGAGTCCTCACCCCTTGCCCAGTGCAAGCCGAAAAAATGGTAAAAAAAATTAAAAAATTAATAAAATAATTCGAAAAAATAAAATATTATTAAAAAATTTGTGGTCTAAACTAGTGGGCCAATTTTGGCCGAATGACTAAATCGGCACATGTAAAAGGTTTAAGACTAAATTGACTAAAAAAATAAGTTTACGATTGAATTGACATAATTACAAAATGTTTAAGACTTTTTTGATAATTCTCCTCCTAAATAGGTGATGACTTGAACTTAGTGAGCCATGCAATTATTGAGGACGATCATTCTTTCTAAAATGTCGTGGAGATAATGAGCTGTTGTGAGATGATAGTAAGCACAAGATTGATGATCTTCATGCTCGAAATTAATCATCCTTAATTATATTTGGGTTTCTCACCTCCACCTCCCTTTTCCTGCTAACTTCATTATTGCAATTTCTGTTACGTAAGGGACTAAACTGTAGCAATATGCTGCTAATCCTCACAAATTAGTTCTGCCCTTCTTCGATACAAGTCCCTTTCCATCGATTAAGATGTATAACTTGTACTTTTTTCGCCTCTTTTCTCTCCTAATGCTTTGTAATATTCCCTATATCAATCCGTGCTGGTCAACATTAGGTGTTGATCATTTGAAGGTAAGTATTGACTTACGAATCACTTAATAATGCTTCTTTCATTTGATGTGAGACTATGAGATGTCAAATCTTCATTTCAAATTCTTTTATGAACAAGACGTAAATAATTCCAAAATGATAAGAAGAAGGGAAAAAAAAGTATTTTGTTTTAACTTCAAGGGCGGGTTAGTATTCGCTCATCATGACGGGGAGAGACAAGAGGCATGCTTCTTCATAGATCCAATATATGTGTTGAATTATAACTCGAGTTTGAGTGTTTATAAAAATGCGATTTGTTGGAATTATAAAGGAGGAAAGTTCTTTGCTGCGAAGCCTGAGGATTCCGAATTGAAGGAAATCAATTCGTGGGTTTTGGCATGAAGGAGTCCTTTACAAGCGTGAGAAAATAAAAGGAGTCCGTGAAGCCTCTGGACGTGGATGATTAATGGTGGGGCCCAAGGTCAAAGGTTTGACCTTGGGCACACTCGCGCGCACACACACACACGTTCGGCGTGAAGTCCTCCATGCGTAGGAATTCAAAAGTGGTGGTGGGCCTTTGACTTGGGCCCACATATATAAAAGAAGCATAGAGTTTTCTTCCTTGTTTTCGTCAGTAGGGTGCTGCACGTACGAGCCGACGAAGAACGAAGCCGCACAAGAGAAGCCACGTTCAAGCGTACGTCCGCCGAAGAGAAGCCGCACGTCAAAGTGAAGATTGAGCCGCGCGCGCATTATACTTTGAGGCAAGGGACACGCGGTAATTTGTGCCATGAGTTTATATCCAAGCGAGTTGTTATTTATACACTTAGGATTTGGGGTTGAATCTAGGTGTGGGAAACACTTGAGCGATTGAGCGATTGTAAATTTTGATTCTCCAATTTTAGTGGATTATTTGTTGCTAACTCTCCCCATGGACGTAGGTACCAATACTCGGACCGAACCACGTAAATTTCTGGTGTCCTAATTTTCTCGTTTAATTCTCTGGTGATTTTACGTTGACATAATTGCAAGGTCCTGTCATTTCCGCATATTATATCTCAACAATTGGTATCAGAGCTTGGGGTTGGATTTCCTTATTGTGATTTGAAGCTTTTGCTTGTCTGATTATTATCTGGAAATTATGTTATTGCAATTATGTCTGAGAGGAAATCTGAGATTGAGAAGTTTGATGGGAGAAATAACTTTGTGTTATGGAGCATCAAGATGCGAACTTTATTGACAACACAAGGTTTGGCCAAGGCACTAGATGGCGAAGATGAGTTGCCGATTATAATGAAAGTCTCAAAGAGGGTTGAGCTTATGCAAAAAGCAAAGAGCATAATCCTGTTAAATTTGTCAGATGAGGTCTTACTAGAGGTTATTGAGGAGAAGGATGCCGCAGCATTATGGGCACTTCAAGCACTTCATGTGAAGAAAAGGTTTGAACAATCGCTTGTTTATGCTGAAGAAGATGTTTCAATTTAGATATACTAAAGGTATGTCTATCAGAACCCACCTAGATGAATTTAATAAGCTCATGTTGGATCTGAAGAACGTCAATAAGATACTTGATGATGAAGAACAATGCATGATGTTGTTAGCCTCTTTACCAGAGTCATGGGAGCACTTTACTGATTCGCTGTTGCAGGGGCGTACTACTATTACCTCAGAAGAGGTAAAGTCCGCCTTATTTTCTAAGGAGTGGCAGAGAAAGTTGCGAGATGACGGTCTGGTGAAAGGAGCAGCGCAAGCACTGACGATTCGGGGTAGAGAACAACATCGAGAGCCTAGTAGCAGCAAAAGTAAAAGCATATCGAAATCATGCCATAGAAAGTCCAAGGGACGCGTGAAGTGCTTTGAGTGTCACGAGGAGGGGCACATCAAGAGAGATTGTCCAAAGCGGAGGAATAAAGTTGATAAGCAAAATGCTACAAGCAGTGTAGCAAACGTTGCTGAGGGGAGCAATAGGGATGCAGAAGCTGTTTTATGTGTGACTGCTACTTTGTCAGGAGACGAATGGGCGCTGGATTCGAGGTGTTCTTATCATATGACGCTTCATAAGAATTGATTTACTACTTACCAAGCTGCAAATGGTGGTAGGGTTCTTTTGGGGAATAATGCAGTCTATCAGGCTGTGGGGATTGGGACAATCTGGATCCGGATGCACGATGGGGTGGTGCGCACATTAACAGATGTGAGGCATGTACCGGAGCTCAAGAAGAACCTTATTTCTCTGGGGACACTCGATGACATCGGGTGTAGGTATACTGCTGAAGGTGGAATACTGAAGATCTCTCGAGGTGCCATGACAGTGATGAAGGGGAAGAAAGTGAATACTTTCTATCATCTACTGGGAGAGATCGTGACCGGAACCGCTGCATCTTCATCAGGTGAGTCAGATTTTAACTTGACTTAATTATGGCATATGCGTTTAGGGCACATGAGTGAGGCGGGTATGACGATGTAGGTACCGATACTCGGACCGAACCACGTAAATTTCTAGTGTCCTAATTTTCTCGTTTAATTTTCTGGTGATTTTCGCGTTGACATAATTGCAAGATCCTATCGTTTCCGCATATTATATCTCAACAATATGTTTCCAATTTGCATCAATGGCACATCCAATTTTTTCCTTGGAATCAAGTAATTGATTGATGCTTGTTTCCACTGTCGAATAGGTTAGGCTAGTAGTAAAATGATCCCCCTCTTTCACAAAATCACGATTTTTTAACGAGACATTTTTACCCACACCTTGAATGGGTTGTGCTGATGGGCTTGCCAACTCGAAATAGGGATCACTAGTACTAATAGTCCGATTCTACCCATTTTTCTATAGCACACATCCACTCTCATAAAACAAGAATCATGTTAAATTAAAATTAGAATAATAAGAACATAGCCATAAAGATTTATTACAATTATGATCGAAAAAGGTAAGATGACAGATTTTTTGTTCGTTTTTAATATGATCCGGTCATTAGAATTTTTCCTCAGAAAATTGTCACCTCTTTTCCGTAAACCATTTATAAAATATTACATAAATCATTTTGCTAGAGGAATGAGTTGTACAACAAACTTGTGAATGCACTTAAAAGCTGTTTATCTCAACTCAAGACAACCTCTCCATGTCTTCCGTCGCAGGCCGAATATCCTCGGCGTAATTCAAAATAGAAGAAACCTATTGCCTCCTATTAAAAGCAAAGTCACCAGCTTTGGGAAAATCAAATTTAGAGAGAAACGGAGAAGAAACAAACATACAAAAATGCCCGTAACGAGCAAAAACACTTGAGCACGGTGGCTACCAATTGCTAAACATGGTTAGTCTTCAAGTATAAGAATGTAAATTGATTCCCAGAAGAATGGATATGCTGCTCTGTCCATGTTGTTGTCATTGTTAATACAAAAGAAAATCGTGCAACGAAACATTCATTAAAATGATTGTGGGAATTCATCCTTATAAAAGAATAGTTCTTGGTGATTGAAACATGGGGCGTATGTAGCATTTGCCTTGCTCGGTTTTTCATATAAGAAAATTATTCAATTTTGCAGAAGACATAATAAATTTTTGGGTACATATTAATTTGATTAATGAAGAATAAATCTGCAGAATGTGGCATACATCAAGTTATCCAGGTACTAGAAATATTAAAAAGTAATGTGAATGGAGAAATGTTCATCCCCAACATAGGTAAGGCATATGTTGAAATCATACACCGTCAATACTATTTGAATTGGTATTCCATTTTGACCAATAAGAAGCTCTTGATTGTGCGTAGGTAATGACATTGGGATTTGACTTCAAAAATCTTTCTTATCACACAAATATTCGTTGAAACGCCTATATCTTTTATTAGAATGTATTTTAATATTGCATAAAAAAATGAATAAAGTTATATTTGAATAATAAAGATGGTGTTATTTCACTTGTTTCCAAATGAAGCATTATTAGTTAATTTCACGTTTTAGGACGAGGCCAAGGATTGGAATGTAAATACCCCAAAATTTATCGAACAGGAAATTGAGAGACAAGGGGGAAAGAGAAGAGGAGAAAAGAAGAAGAAAAGGAAAAGGAAAAAGAAATATTGAGTGCACAACTCTGCCCGTCATACAGATTTACACCTTCGTAATCCGTCATTTACTTCATCTCTCCGTCTCTCTTTCTCTCCTTATTTTCGCCAAATCTGGGCGAGGTCGCTTGCCCAGCCATGGCTCGGCTGAGCCTTGCCAGTGGCTAGGCGGGCCTTGCCCTGGCCGGGTGAGCCTCTGGCGAGCTTGTCGGATTGGTTGCCGCAACCGGTGGCGGACGGCAACCGCGGCGGTGGTAGTAGATGAAGAAGAAGAAAAGGGAAGAAGAACAAGATAAAAAAAATAATAAAAAGAGAAAATATGGATTTGATTCTAGAATTGTTCCCGAAACAAGAATCAATTTTTTTTTATTCTATTACAAATCTACTTCCTCGAACAAAAAAATAGAAATTTGTTTTCGGAAATAAAAATTTTACCAAATATATTTATGTTCCAAATCTACTCTTGGGAACAAAAGAACACAAACAAATACTGTTTGGCAACGTGCCAAACAGCCCCTTAGTTTCTTCAACGTCGGAATTTAAAAAAAAAAAAAAAAAAAATGTATTTTAGCAAATTGGGAAGCAAAGAGAGATTCGCCAATTAAGAGAACGAGAAAGAAAACCATAAACGCCAAAGATAGAAATCGGCAGCTTGTCGCAGGAAGTTGGCCCGGCTTCTTTCCCGGCGCCCAGAAATCTTTCCCTCCTTCGGATTCCCGAGAAAATCACGCAGCCCCGGGAAAACCGAAGAGAAACAGCGATGCAGAGTCGGAACCAGGGGAATTACCGGAACCCGTGTCTGACGATGCACCAGCCATGGGCTTCTCTGCCTGTGTTTAGCGACTCTCTTTCCTACTTCTAATTTCGCGCCGAAGTTCTTTTTTGTTTTTTGTTTTTGTTTTTGTTTTTTTTTTTTTTTTTTTGCTGTCACATAGTCTGAAACGAGAAAGGAGTGAATTTGTTCATCGAGCCCTTTGATCTACTAATTTGATCTGTCCACGGTGTTTTCCTATCTGGGTTCTTTAAGTTTTCGGTGATTGTTTAGTTTTCTATTACGAAGTTCTGGTGTGGATTGTGGAGTTCAAAGGATGAAGTGAATGGTGAGAGAACCTGCAGAGACCGGAAGGGAGCAACGGTTGACTACTGAAATTGAACATTGTTTACAAATGGCACTGGAGAAAGAGTTAAGGGCCTTTTGTTGGCGCAAAATCTGTGTTTGACTTTAGCTGACCAGTTTGTGCCGCACTGATGTTTTCATGCCTCGCAAGTTTATAGAAAACTGCCTGATTGGTTTGCAGAGAAAAACAGCAAGAATAAATTGAAAACCAATACGTGGACTGATACAAACCCGGGTTGTGTATTTTTTGAAAATGTTGGAACATAAAAGTTCTCATCATAAGCAAGTTAGAAGTTGATAAGGGATGACTTAGGCGCGTTTGGTAATGATTCTGTTCTCGGCAGAACAGATTCGACAAGAAATGATTATTTTTATTCAGTTCTGGAAATAGATTCGACAAGAAATGATTATTTTTTATTCTGTTCCCGGGAACTGATTCTGAGTAAAAGAACACGTTTGGTAACTGTCCAAAATTTCTAATTCTGGAAGAGAATTGCGTTTGGTACTGTGCTCATTGATTCTATTCCAAATCAATTTATTTTAATTTTTAAATTAATTTTTTTTTTTTTTTTTTTTTTTTTGCCTTTTCTCATATTCTTCTTCTTCTTCTTCTTCTTGTGGCCGGTCACGGGACCGGCGACTGGCTAGACGAGGGTTGGTGACCTCATCAAGCGTCGCCGGCCAAGCCTCGCCGGTAGGCGGGCGAGCCTCGCCGGTGGCCAAGCGCGCCTCACCGGGGTTGGGCGAGGCCCGCCTTGCCATCGACGGGGCTGGGTATCGCGAGGCTTGCCCAGCCCCGGCGAGGCTCGACCTCGCAAGATCTGGCGAGGCCAAGCCTCACTGGTGGTTGGGCTTGCCTCTAGCGAGCTCACCAGACCGCCAGGACCTCGCCCTAGCTTGGTGAGCCTCCGGCAAGCTCGCCGGATCGGCGGACGGCAACTGACGGCGGTGGCGGGCGGCGGCAGACGATGGTGGACGGCAATCACTGGATGGCCAAAGGGAAGAAGAAGACCTTGATTCTTTTTGATTCTCACACTGAGAATCACATTTTTTTTATTCTCAATTCTTGTCCAAAACTGTTCCCGAGAACAAAAATTTTACCAAATGCGATTCTGTTCCCAAACTGATTCTGGGAACAAAAAATTAGAATCAGGCACTGTTTGGATGGTTACCAAACAGTGCATTAATGTTGGAGAAAGTTTGTGTAACTAGGAATGGAATGATGTAGCGCAACTTTAATACCTAGCACATATTGTCCGGGGCAGTGAAAGATACGAAGTACAAATGTCTTGCGGATGCATTAAGATAGCCTTGAGAAAGTTAGAATGTTACGCTCGGCTCATATAATCAAGTCTTTTTTGACAAACATTATGTTAAACTTTAAGTATGAAAGTTCAGAATGTCTATGCACAAAGCTGGGATCTAGCCAGTACTGTTGGCGTCTTGTTGAAGGAGTTTTGAATTTTTTTTTTCCCTTTCCTTTTTCTTTTCCTTTTCCTTTTCCTTTTCGAGTATCTCTGTCCGTATAGCACATGATTTGGGAAGGCTGCCTTTGGATCCACGCTGCCAGCAAAGTTCCATATGAATCCACGATCAAAGCCATGGAGGAGTCCTACAGGGAGATTTATGTGGTGAATGGGATTACTCAAATTAAGTTCCCCGAGCACTATCCCATCTAAAGACTACTAGGTATTCAAAGGGAGAGCTATCCATGCTGCAAGTAGCATACATGAACTTTTTTCTTCTCTTTTTTTTATAGAGCACTTAAGCCTCCTGCTCACGAGTTCTTCAAAATTCAAATAATCTTTTGATGGATTTCTCAGTTGAATAGCAGTTTGATGTATGTTTTCATAGAAAAAACTGTAGATATATGGATGCTTTTATCGCTCCATTTCACCTGCATGAATTTCCATCTTATCTAAGCTCTTTAATGGAAAGAGTTCCTAACAGTAGATTCTGCATCATAGAACTGGTGCTCGTCTTTTTTGGACAAATGTATTGATGATTGGAATGTTTTGCCTATGAAAAAGGATGTGCCAAAGTGGTTGGCTATGTCCGAGCTGATGAACTAGCTTGCTGGAATGGGTTGCCTGAAGGGGTGGGATACACTGAACTTTTGCTTGCTTTGTTTCTTGATTACCTATCTGATTTCACAAATTAAGTTGGACAAGTAAACATTTGTAATTACATGTAGGGCTGGAAGCACAAACAGATTATTGCTGGCTCTGCGAACAGCCACTGGTGTGTATATGTCTTATACGCAATTGGTACTTTGTTCTCATATTTGTTTGTTCAGCATTTATGTATTTCCCACACTGATTCAACTTTGTTGATATATTTTTAAGTAGTACTGAAATTGGTCATTCCATTTGAGATGCGAGGGTACCAGAAGATCTACAACTTGGAAAAGAAGGTAAAGGATTTGGCTACATAAGTTATCGTCTTATGAATGACATTGCACATATATTGACAAAAGAACTTTTCATAGATATATGAAGCTGCAGCCAGAGGACTTACTATAGTGGAAAGTCCACTGCCTGTGAATTTATCCGCTTCCAATCCACTCTTTTCTCATTGAAGGCAGGTTCCCTTTTACTACATGTATCTGAATCTGAACAGAGTGAGCCAGGGAAATCATCAAGTCTCAGTGCTGCCATAGCTGATGTACGAGCTGCTGCCACTCAGTTTTCAAAGAACCAAAATCATAGTACATCTTTTTCAACGAGAACAAGTACGATGACTATCGAGATTGAACAATCATCTTAATCTAGGGAAGTGCCTCTCTTATGGTATTCCTCCAGCTCTGTTTTTGCTCTATTTTAATGAGCAGGACATCTTTGGATCTGAGTGGAGGAGAAACTGTGGATTTGCGTGATCTCACCTTGAGAAAAGGCTCATGTATCTCTCAAGCACAAGGAGACAGTCAAAAGTTACGTATAATGTTGCCTATCAACTATGCCAATGATGTGAATAATTTTCTTGAGAGAGAGAGAGAGAGAGAGAGAGAGAGAGAGAGAGAGAGAGAGATCACCAAGTTTGCATTGCATTTGACTAATGCTACATACTGAAGATTCCTCGGATGAATATGACTCCAAAAATCCACCAAGCATTATTTTTGGTACGACTCTGCAGTTATTGAGTGGCCACATGAGTCTTTCCCAACGACAGCTGCTTTTTCTTCCCCCAGAATTTCAGCAACTCTGTTGTTAATTCTATCATCTGTGCTTATTGTATAAACTTTGGTTTATTTGAGAATCTGAGACAGTTGGTAGATACTAGTGGCTTAAGAACTCCTTTTGGTCCTTTTCTTTTCTAATTTTTTCTTGATATCTTTAGAGAATAAAGGATTTGAATAGAGAAGGTAAAGAATTTACTTCGAGTGTTTTTACGAAAAGATGGTTTGCCTTCAATAGAGAAAGTAAATTAAGTTGCAGGAGAATTGGACTTGGCTACCTTCTTTTGTGGAGAATTGGTGCGTTTGTGCTAATGATGGATGGTTATTGAATGAACTAGAGCAATTTCTGCAGTCTCTTTCACTAGGAGTTAAAGTTGATACAGAATCTGTCCTGCTTATCATGTGGTTTAATTCATTTGCAGAATCCAAGGCAAAACAATAGGCCGACCAGAAGCTTTCAAGGGCTTTCTGACTTGTGATGATTATCCCTAATCGATGACATTTTCCGTCTTCCTAACTATGAGGAAAAATTGCTTCCCAATAAATGATTGAATTGCTAACCGAGCAATTCATAAGTTTAAATTATTAGAGAATGACATGACGTTTTCTTGTATCTCAGTGAGATAATAGTTGATGGAGAAATTATGTGATTATATTTCGACATCAGGCATGGATAAGACATGAGATGTTAACCGCAAAGCGAATAATTTCTACTCAAATGATTGCAAAATTGTGGAGTGGGGGAAGATTTAGTTTCTAGAAATGCAGTCTCAAGATGCATCAGAATTATTTGCAATTAACATTAGGTTAAGTAATCAATTTTGCTGCTTTATTCCTCTATTCAATTTTGTAGAACATATATTGTGACATCCTGAATTTCGACTTCGTCCCGAATATATAAAATGAGCATTTCGTCGACGCGCCTATGGTCTTTTTTCTCTGAATTGGCTACTCACGAGTTAACTGATCTATTAGGTGAAGCCGTTAAAGGATATAAATGCAACAGACTTGAGAATTCGATTGGAAATCGACTACTCGATCGTGATAATCAGCAATGGTCAATATGACACCGTTATAATCGATTAGTGATCGGATATAGGTCAATTCGATGGAATGATGTGATTAAATTGTGGGTGATTCCACATGATTGCGAAATTCGCGTCGAACGGCACTAACCTAGTTTTCTGTCGATTTTGTACTCGGTACCCATAATTGAAACCTTGAGATTTTTACGACAACCGAGAGTCGCCGATGAGTTGGAGATGCACAAACGTGGATCGAAATTATCGATTATGGGTCAAACGCGATAAAATCCCTAAAAGCTACCTACGATAGGTTGGGTCACGCTAAAATCGCATCCGATCAAAATTAACTACGAAATTGAATTCAGTTTCAGGAATTGGACATTCGAGCGTGTCATGATTTATTTGTAGGACATCGTCTCATCTTTCGGAGAAATTTCGACGAGCCTGGAATTTTTTTGCGGAAAATCAATTTCGGACAAATCGGAAATGAAATGGAAATTCGTATGGGCATATTGAAGGGTTTATTTGGTTGCCAAAAGGAATTGTTTGTGGGAAATTAAGCTTGAGAAAGTATTTAGGAGACAAAGGGATAAGGCATGAAGACTTTGTGGACATCATAATGATGAAATTGATATTTTTCCCTTGACTTTGTTGGCTCTAATCCCCCCTCTCCCTGCTGTTCACTTCTTTCTCTCCATTGTGCGTGCGTTCCTTCTTTCTTTTACTTCTGCCATTCCCTTCCTTTTCCTTTCTCCCACCATTCTTCTCTTCTTCCCTTCTTTTCACACCAGCCTGCATCCCCTTTTCCTTGCCGCACGTTCCATCCCCACATCACGCCTTTATCTCCCCTCCATTTTCTTCTCTGCCGCTGACCTCCCTTGTCTCCCACTAGTTTTGGTTCTGCTTTTCTTCACTTCGAAAGCTGTCGTACCATCACCAACGTTGCCACTATCCATCCCCATCCTGCTTTTCACCTCACACTTGCACGCTCGTTGTCACCCTACCTCATGCCAGCTTCAGCTCATCCACCCATGCCTCAACCACAACACCACTAGCAACCTCCCAGCATTCCACCACCACCAACAGCACCAACCCTCCACCGTCTGTGCTGTCACCAAGCTGAGCCAAACAGTGGCCAGCAAGCTTAGCCAAGCAGAACCGCCTACCAACCAAACCGTGAGCCTTGAGGGCTGATTTCAGCCTCATCTCGGACCTTCGTTAGTGACGTCGTAGGCATGGGATCTCATTGACGTCGTGCCATTGTTGCCGTGAACCCGTCGGCTTGCTAATCCGGTGAGTTAACTCCCTAATCATTGATTAGGTTGTTAATTACGTTTAGGGGGTCAGTTTAGTATTAACTAGTTTAATTAAATTAGTACCAAGTGAGATTAGAACTAATGAGGATTGATTAGTCCAAGTGAGTGGATTTCTCCTAGATTTGGATTCTGGACCCTCGCCATTTGCCATTTTTGTGGATTGAAATGTGCTGAGATTTTGAGGTTAATTTATTCTTGAAAAATGTTTTAGATATCTTCAACTATATTATATATTTTTTCCCAAGATTTTATGGATTTAAAAGAGTATGATTTCAACTTCGTTAAAAACAAATAGAACCTCTATTTTTACTAGAATTGCTGACCTTTTAAGATTCTATGGATTTTTATCAACTCTTAGGGTTCGAATTTTGAAAGGGTTCCTTCACGAAAAATTGTTTGTCACATCTTTTAGTTTAACATAGTCAAATTTCAGATCAAATGGACAAGTTTTGGATCTCCAACTAAGCTAGATTTGGAAAATAGACTTTCTGGAAACGGACCTAGTTTTTGTACTGAATTGAGCGATCTACTAGGCTTAATCTAGAAGGATTTGGGATAAGGTGTTTCATAAAAAAAAAATGTTTGTTTATGTGTCATTTACAACATATTCAAATTTGGGAATTTTCCGAATTCGTTTGATTAAGTTTCTGGATTTAAACTTGGAGACGCGCGAGTGAACCGTTTCTGCCAGTTAGGACCAGTAGTGGTTTTGGTGATTGCTCTTGATGCTATGCTTGATAAACTATGCCTATTTGGTGATTTAGTTTATTTTTGATATGCTTATAAGTTGTGCATATTGATACGCAAATGGTTGTGCCATGGTTGTGGTTTATTGTTATTACTTTTTGTGGCGACTATTGAAAGAGGATGGGATGTGTTGAGGAGACCGAATGGATTGTGAGCAAGTAAAAAGCTAAGTGATACATGATAGAGAAACCTCATGTAAGCCACTTCTAGAACCTTGTACCGTTGCTTATTGTAGTTAATGGCTAAGTACTATATGGTGAACTCAGTCATATGTGAGCCACCTTTGGTCGAGGGCTAAGTGCTACATGATAACATGATTTTGTGGGAGCCACCTCTAGTACCTTATACTATTGCTATATGTGGAAAAATGACTAAGTGCTACACGATAGGGTGACTTCGTGGGAGCCACCTCTAGTACCTTGTACAATTACTAATTGTGGTCGGGGACTAAATGCCACATGATAACGGAACTTCGTGGGGGTTACCTTTAGAGTCTTGAGTTTGAATTTGGAGTTCGAATATTGAGGGCATTGATATGAGTTACCCGCGCTTGATTATGGGACGAAATTGTGTGTCACGGAATGTGACGTGTCATAACGATTTGGCCTTATAATCGGGACTCTTGTGAATTGTTTGATGAGTGATATGATGCATATCGGTTATTGCATGCATTTATTGTATGCATGTGTTTTATATGAGATGCACTAATATGCAGGAAGGTGCTGAAGCGAGTTAAGTCCTAAGTGGTGCATGTTTAAGACGCTTTTGAGTGTTTAGGACGCTTTTGAGTGAATTCTCGTCCTAATCGAGGTTTAGAGTGTTGACTCATTGAACTTTATTCTCACTGCGTCATGGTTTACAATTTTTCAGGTCCCTAGAATGGAGGATGCGAACTCCGAGGTGGAAGGGTTTGGAGTTTAGGTGGCCTAGTAGTTTCTTTTGAGACGAGACTTATGTGTATAGGCTGGTAGGATCGACTTGCTATGTTTATAGAGTTTGGTTTGTGAAAAATGGTTGTCTTGTATTTCAATCGCTCAAATGTTTCCCACACCTAGAATAAGAGTTCAGAGGAAATGAAGAAGAACAGGTAGGTGAAAACTCAGTATTTCGGAGAAGCATGTGCTGGACGTTTCGGTGTTGGATCCAGAAGCTTCGTGAGACTGTAGAAAATAATATAAAAAAGAATCTGACTTGGAAGTCTTCATGAAAAATGTACTTTAATGTCTTGGCTATAACTCGGTAAAATTTCGTAATTTTTGGAGGTCGTATGGATATTTAAATCGAATTTCTTCAGAAACTGTGCATACTGATTTCATCCGAAAAACATATGATGTTTTGTGTGATTTATGGAATTATGTGAAATTTTATTTGGCCATGTATTTTACATGAAATCATCATCCTATTGTCTTGTTTACCACTTGCCTTAATTTTATGATTTTTGAGATTATATAAATACTTAAATTTAATATTTTTGAAAATGGCACAAGCTGGAATTTAAATAAAAAAATAAAAAGGGGCATGATAAATGGATTATTTTAATTGGCATAAATTCCATGAATTTTAATTTATAAATAATTGCACCATGTAGTATGTGTGATGAGGTCTTGATGTATGCATTGAGATGCATGTGTGAATTCAAATGCTGAACATGATTGTTGATTTCCAATACATCATATGCCATGCTAAATTAATACCGAAATTGGTGAACATGAATAATGTTAAATGAGGAGATGGTTGTGGTGGATGATGATGCCCGGAATGTATAGGGATACATTGCCGGATGACCCTAGGAGATTCAGGATGCCTGAAAAGTTGGGGGTGCCTGAAAAGTTGGGGGTGCCGGAAGCCCCGTCGGAGGTGTTTGCCCAAGGGGAATGCCTCGCGATGCCAGGATTGGGGTGCGGGATGCCCGGCCAGGGAGTGTAAATGCCAGAAGCCTTGTCGGAGGTCTTTGCCCAAGGGGAATGCCTCGTGATGCCAGTTGGGATCCAAGATGCCTGGAATGTGGGGAGCCGGATGCCCGGTGGCCTGGAATGGCTGAATGCCGGAGGTTTTTCTCGCATGGGATGCAAGTGTATAATATGAGATGAAATTGATGATCCAAGGAAGGATGATGTGGTGATCAAATTGAAAGTGAAAAGTGGAAATCAAACCATGATGATGATATGCATGATGATATATGATATGGCATGATGATAAACATGATGATGATGATGATGATGATGATGATGATGATGATGATATATGACAAGGCATGATGATATGCATGAAGATGATGATGATATATGATAAGGCATGATGATGACGACATGTGTATGATATGATGATGATGACATGTATGGTATGATGATGTCATGTATATGATGATGATGACATATGTGTAATATAATAATGTCATGATGACGACTATATGAGTATGACATGATGATACACATGTATGTGTTATGATTGTGATGATGATGCATGATAGTATGCGCATGGCTTCAAGGTAAGTAATGCCGAAATGCATGTATGACTTGTATGATGCATTGAGTGGTTATTGGATTCCTTTACCTGCTGAGTGGTTGTACTCACCCCTTTTGGGGACCAACATTTTAGATTAGCAGCATGCTGCTCCCTGCCGTCATGCGGAGTGTATTTTACAGTCTACCATCCGATGTCGAGGTTGAGTGCGAGGAGTTCAGCTGTCCTTCTATGCCTGGATTGACATATATACGAGTGCGCTGTTTTGTTATGTATGACATAGGCCTAGTTGGGGACCCAATTATCCAGGAGTTCGTATTTGTCCACATTCGTCGCGACGGGGTGATAAGTAGGGCTGAGCATGGTTCCCCATTCTAGAGGGACCGGTTCCGGTTCCGGTTCCCATAGGAACCGAAACCGGGAACTTGATTAGGGTTTCTAAAACCTAAAAGGCAGAAACCCATTCCACAGATTCCCCTTCAATCGAATTTTTGTGCCCTTCTCTCGTTCTCTACCCAACCCTTGTCCCTGACGCCGCTCGCCTCGTCCCTCTACCGGTCGCCGCTCGTCCCGCCGCTCCGCTGCTCGTCGCTCATCCCGCCGCTCCGCTGCTCGTCGCTCATCCCGCCGCTCCGCTGCTCGTCGCTCATCCCGCCGTTCCGCTACTCGCTGCTCGCTTTGTTCTTCTGCTGGTTGACGTTCATCCAACTGCTGGTCACCGCTTGTCCCTCTGCTGGTCGCAGCTCGTCTCACCGCTAGACGCCGCTCGCCTCGTCCTCTCGCTAGTCGCCGCTCGTCTCGTCCTGCGGCTGGTCGCCGCTCGTCCCGCCGCTTGTCCCGCCGCTGGTCATCGCTCGCCTCGTCCCTCGACTAGTCGCCGCTCATCTCGTCCCTCCGCTGGTTGCTGCTCGGCTCATCCCGCCACTGGTTGTCGCTCGGGTCGTCCCGCCGCTAGTCGCCGCTTGCCTCGTCCCTCCACTGGTCACGGCTCATCCCGCCACTGGTCGTTGCTTGTCTCACCGCTAGATGTCGCTCACCCCCCGACGACACCCTTGACGACAACGCCCCGCCCTTGCCTCCCTCGACGCCGCTCGCACCGCCCTTACCAACTTGGGTAATCCGTTCCTTCTTGTTCTCTTCTTTTATTGGAAGGGGTTGGTCACGGTGGTTGTTTCTATACTTCTACCGATGCGAGTTTATATGTTCTTTTAGCTCTGATTTCAAATCAATTCGTTTCGATTTGGATTTTGACAATTGTTTGAACGAAGGATTTAGTTGTCGTTCGAAATTGAAGACCCAATTTGCTTGAGTTTTCTGGGTTTTTACGTCAAGTCCCTGTCTTCTAGATAATTGATTATTGTAGTCAGGACATTCTCCGAGATTTCCCCTTTCTTGCAAAAGTTTAGTCCGTTTGAGCATCTAAATGTCGAGGCGAAGCTTATGTTGGGAGCCTTCAGTTGAGGTAATTTAACATTCGATTCATAACATATCTACATTTTCTAGGATTCTGCTCAAATTGATTGAACCCCGTCTCATGTTAATCAATGTCAACAGGGGTTTCTCAACTGTTTTCACATCCTTCCCAATAGAAAGAAACCATTACCGATCTTCAACGATGTCAATGGAATCATCAAGCCTTGTAGGTAAGAAGAGAGACAGATTTTTATCAGCATACCCCGCTAAGGAGTGAAGTTCAGATATTGCCAACAAATTTTTATTTCTCTTTTGCAGAATGACATTATACGGGGCCTCCGGCTGTAGAAAGACCACCTTACTTCCAAGCTAAGGCTAGGAAGCTTGGCAAAGATTTGAAGGTAAGCATATAGAAAGTACTTTTAGAGCTGTCTCACTTTAAGAGTGAAATGTTTTGGCATGCAAGTCACACAGAGCTTGTGAATCGCTTTTTTCAGGAAGAGTCACGTACAATGGACACGGGATGGAAGAGTTTGTACCACGGAGGACATCGGCTTATATAAGTCGATATGATGACTATTTTTTGGCTGTTGTTTGCAATGACTCGAATTTCCTTGATTGCCGTTCATTATAAGCGCAAAAAGCACTATAAGGAGGGCTAACATTAAGGGGTTGACATATTATTGCAGAAAATTATGATATCAGTGTAATCTTTGCATTATAAGCATGGCTAGCATTGGGGTGCAAGTGTTGTTATGGTGAGATACTTCTTTCCTGGCTTGAGCTCTTATTGTCATCTCAATTGCAAGATCTCGTGACAAGATAGGATACTGGAACATGTATGGTGCATACTGTATTTGAATGGATTTGCAAGCCTTGGTTGTGAGAGATTAGGCTTGGTATGCATTTCTAGATCCTTTGTGTTTGTGCTCTTTGATACTTTAATAGGGGTGGATGTTTATCTGCTTTCATTAACAATCCAGGTGGGAATTAACAATGGTCTGGGATGAGTTGGAACATGGATATTTCAATATGTTAACACTGGCTATCCATACAATATGTCCAAAAGTTTTATGGAGTATTTCGAGGGTCTTACGTATGAACACATGAATTTCATATTTTCTGGTGTTCTCATGCTTAAGTACCTGTAAGTTGATTATGTTGTTTTCCATTTCTAGAGAGTTGGTTGGTCTGTATCTGTGTAGTTTTTTTAACTTCTCAGTATTATTTTTTTTCTTTTTTGGGAAGAGGACAATTCTCAGCAGGACTTCATATTCCTCTACTTTCTGTCATAATGTGCCAATCTAATTGTGGGAGCATTTGTGGGCATCTTTCTAGTTTCCTATATTTTCAGATCTTAGTCTAGCACTAATTCTGTCCTTATATTATGTAGGAGAGCATATATCCACCAGTGAATACAAACCACTACAAAATGGGTCCATCAGAATATGGTAGTAATTAGTGTTCATCATGGACAAGCCTATCATGAGATTATAAGACCTATGGTTAGCTCTTCAATGACTAATAAGCAAACTCCTGCAGTAAGTAGTGGATGGGAGGGGAATGCAAATAGTGGATCTCGTGGCCACTCCGCAGCATGTGAGTTCTATGTTTTACAGCAGGGCATCAACCTTATTGTTGATAGTGTAAAATTATTTTTTTGTAGGTACTGTTTGAGATTTTATTTTTTTAACCTCATTAGAAGGTGATTAAGCATTGCCTAATTCTCATCATAAGTCGCTGGCATGGTTTTTCGTGGCATAATTCTCATTATTGCTGCATTCATTTCCCTTTTTTAAAACTAAAAATGAAATTGAAAAAAAAAAAAGAACTTGTTGGAACTTGGAACCGACCACGGAACCCGTGACGGGGGTAGGTTCCAGGTTCTTGGTTCTGGCGGGTAGATTCCAGGTTCCAAAAAATGAGGAACCTGTACCCGATGGTAGGTTCCAGGTTCTAGCCGGAACTTGTGAAGAACCGGGAATCGCTCACCCCTAGTGATAAGAGGGATGTTGCCACTGCCACCGCCTGATGCACCGGATTGGGTGTGAGGCCCATGCGTGACAAGTAGGAGCTGGGTTTTTTTTTTTTTTTTTTTTTTTTGGGATAGTTAGCCGACTCTGATGATGGGGGTTGTGCACGTGAGATGTAGAGGGTCGAGGGTTCTTTTTGGGGTTTTAGGTCGGATGTGGCTGAGTCCTGGCTTTTCCTTTTGATGTACCGACCTAAAGAAGTCCCATCTTGAAAATATATGTAAATAAAGTGTCATGGCTTGTTTATAAAATCATGATGATTAGTGGTGTGTATTTGTATCATGGTTGGTAGGGGGAGAGATGGTGATGTTTTAATTTGCTTACGCTAATGAGTCGCGCTTGGACCGTTTTAAAAAAAATGTGTCTATGAATTACGACGCTTCTTCTAAGAAGAAAGGTAATAAGGTGTAACATTGGTGCTTGTGGTGACCTACGAAGGGGTCGGGGTGCCACAGCTGCCCTTTTTGGTATCAGAGTGAATGGTTATGGGTGGAGTGATAAGGAGCCTCATTTGCAAATTGAGGAACATGATGACAATGCACACCATAGGATGTAAAACGAAATAATTGAATAACGGGTGATGAGTATTCACTCGTAGATCCCTAGTAGTTCATTTTGAGTTGCCTTTAGGTACCAGTAACATGTATATGTTACTTATGTAGTAGTAGTAGTTGCTTTGAATGGAGGCAGTGAGTCTAAGATTATTCCTAAGGCAATGCTTGGAAATTGTAGGAAAGTCACGGTGTGAGCTGGAAGTGCTCATCCATCGAGGGCTGAAGCCTCTGCTGCAAGGGCTGAACCCCGAATGAAAGATATCCTGCAAGCATTAGCCAATATTGGAAATCTGATGGAAAGGCAGACGCAACAATAGCCTGGAGCAAAACGCCGTACTTAAGGACTAGTGGAGCAATTTCTAAAGTTGAAGCCACCTAAGTTCAATAGAATGGGAAGTCCTGAGGAGGCAGAGCAATGGATTGATGGGATGGAACGAATTTTCCGACTGTTGGACTGCACTGATGCTGAGAAAATAGTTTTAGCAGAGTACCAGCTGGAGGGAAATGCGAAGTTTTGGTGGAGAGCTTCGAAGGACATAATCTTTCCACCAGGTATTGATGTTAACTGGGAGGAGTTTGTTAGAGCTTTCAATAGGAAGCATTTTTCTGATTGTGCTAAGGATAGGAAGATTACAGAATTTGTTCAGCTATAACAAAAGGAGTTGACAGTAGATCAGTATGAGGCTAGATTTTATGAATTGTCTAGATATGCTCCTAGATTGATTGAGGATCAGAAGGAAAAGGCTAAGAGATTCTTGAAGGGATTGAGGACTGACATTAGAAAGCAACTGGTGCCTTTGAACATAAGAGATTATAATGAGATTTATGAAATGGCGCAGTTAGTGGAACATGAACTGTTGAGAGAACGGTCAGAGTTTAAGAAACCGTTGAATTTTAATGATGTGAGAAGGGGTAAGAGACCTTATTCTGGTCAAGGTCAGACCTGGAATGTGAAGAAGAAGAGTAATTTTGGAAATTTTGGAGGAGCAAGAAATGGTCTGAATATAGGGAAAGCACCCTATCAGCCTGGTATTTGTCAAAAATGTAATGGGCGCCATGGCCCAGGACCTTGTACTGGACAATTGAAATGTTTTGGTTGTGGACAAGTGGGTCATCTTAGGAGAAGTTGCCAACAAGAGAGGTCGCAAGTGAGTGTTGGCTCGATGCGACAGAGATATCAGAGTGCTGTTAGGTCAAACCCACAAGGAAATCCTCAGAGGCCACTTGTACAAGGAAGGGTGTATGCGATCACCCAAGAGGAAGCGGAAGCTTCCAAAAATGTTATCTCAGGTACGATCCTTATCAATGGTGAAAAGGCATATGCATTGTTTGATACGGGTGCAACGCATTCGTTTGTGTCTGAAAGATATAGACGTTTGAATAAGATAGAAGTTATGCCTCTTGAGACGCCTCTTTGTGTTTCCACGCCTTTAAAGGATATGGTATTGTCTACGTTGGTGTGTAGAAATTGTAAGATATCAATGGAAGGAAAAGATATGGAAATAGACTTGGTTGTAATGGCTATGTATGATTTTGACGTTATTATAGGAATGGACTGGCTTCGTAAGTATCGGGCTAGAATGGATTGTTATAGAAGAGTAGTTCAATTCGTTTTACCTTATCAGTCTAGCTGTGAATTTTTAGGAGGTCAGACCCATCTTCCTGTAGCACTTATTTCGGCAATAGAAGTCTGTAAGTTACTTGACAAAGGATGTCAAGGGTACCTAGCCATAGTTAGAGATTATGCAAGGGAGGAGCCTAAACTTGAGGAAGTTCGTATAGTTAACGAATTTCAAAATGTATTCCTTGAGGAATTGACTGGATTGCCACCAGAGCGGGAGATTGAATTTGAAATTGAATTAATGCCTAGAACAGGACCAATATCAAAAGCCCCATCTAGGATGGCCTTAGAAGGAGTTGAAAGTGCAACTGCAGGAGTTGCTTGACAAAGGATTCATTAGACCAAGTGCTTCACCTTGGGGTGCACCGGTCTTGTTTGTGAAAAAGAAAGATGGATCGATGCGCTTGTGCATTGACTATAGGCAGCTGAACCGGGTGACCATTAAGAATAAGTATCCTTTGCCTAGAATTGATGACCTATTTGACCAACTCCAAGGAAGTTCGGTCTTCTCTAAGATTGACTTGAGGTCGGGATACCATTAGTTGAGAATTAAGAAGGATGACATTCCTAAGACTGCATTTAGGACTCATTATGGACACTACGAGTTCCTTGTTATGCCATTTGGATTGACTAACGTGCCGGCTGCATTTATGGATTTAATGAATAGGATATTTCAGCCTTATTTAGACCAGTTTGTGATTGTATTTATTGATGATATTCTGGTATATTCAAAAGGGCCTAAAGACCATAAGCAACATTTGAGGATAGTTTTGCAGACCCTGAGAGAGCATAAGTTGTATGCTAAGTTTAGTAAGTGTGAGTTTTGGCTGGACCAGATAATATTTTTAGGACATGTGGTGTCAGTAGAAGGAATTGCAGTAGACCCGGCAAAAGTTGAAATGGTAGTGAATTGGCAGAGACCAACGACACCCACTGAAATACGAAGTTTCTTAGGATTGGTTGGTTATTATAGGAGGTTCATTGAAGGATTTTCAAGACTGGCAGGACCTTTAACTAAGTTAACTCGAAAGAATGTAAAATTTGAATGGAATGGGGAATGTGAAAGAAGTTTCTAGGAGCTCAAAAGGAAATTGACTTCATCTCCAATTCTAACTATACCTACTGGACCTGATGGTTTCACAGTGTATAGTGATACATCTCACAAAGGACTAGGATGTGTGTTGATGCAGCATGGCAAGGTCATAGTCTATGCATCTAAACAATTGAAACCCCATGAACTGAATTACCCGACGTATGATGTAGAGCTAGCAGCTATAGTGTTTTCCTTGAAGATGTGGAGGCACTATTTGTATGGGGAGAAGTTTGAGATTTATACATATCATAAAAGTTTGAAGTATCTGTTCTCACAAAAGGAGTTGAACATGAGACAAAGGAGGTGGATGGAGTTGTTAAAGGATTATGATTGTGAGATAAGATATCATCTAGGGAAAGCAAATAGAGTAGCGGATGCTCTTAGTCGAAAGTCGGCTATGGAGATGGCCAGTTTGAGGATGGCAGAATGGGAATTGTTAAAGTCTGTAGCAGACTCAGAATTTAAATTGGAAACGGATTGTCTTATGGGTATGCTTAGTGCATTAAGAATAGAACCCGAGATTATCCAAAAAATTAAAATCCTGCAAGAATCTGACCCAGAGATTTGGAAAGTGAAAGATGCTGTATCTTTAGGAAAAAGATCGGAATTTCAAGTCTCTGATGATGGAATAGTAAGATGTCAAGGACGACTTTGTGTTCCCGACAATGAAGAATTGAGGAAGGAAATTTTGTCGGAGGCACATAAGAGTAATTATAGTATCCACCCAGGTAGTACAAAGATGTATAGAAATTTGCGTCAGCAATTGTGGTGGAATGGTATGAAGGCAGATACGGCTAAGCCCGTTTCTCAATGTTTGACGTGCTAGCAAGTGAAAGCGGAACATCGTAAACCCGCAGGACTCTTGAGACCATTAGACATTCCCAAATGAAAATGGAAGCATATAAGATGGACTTTGTGCAAGGATTGCCAAGGACGTCAAGCAGTCATGATTTTATCTGGGTAATAGTGGACCGTTTGACTAAGTCGGCTCATTTCTTAGCGGTTCGCATGGACTACTCAATGGATAAGTATGCGGACATGTATGTAAGTCAAGTGGTATGCTTACATGGTGTTCCAGTAACTATCACTTCAGATCGGGATTCGAGGATTACTTCGAACTTTTGGCAAAGTCTTCAAATTGCATTAGGAACTAAGCTTTAGTTTAGTACTACTTTTCATCCCCAGACAGATGGTCAATCAGAAAGAGTAATCTAGATATTAGAGGATATGTTAAGAGCTTGTGTAATTGATTTCAAAGGAAATTGGGATGAAAGATTGCATTTGGTAGAGTTTGCCTATAATAATAGTTTTCAGAAAAGTATAGGCATGGCTCCCTATGAAGCATTATATGGAAGGAGATGTAGGACTCTGTGTTGGAATGAAGTAGGTAAGAGGAAATTGACAGGACTGAATGGTACAAGTTACCACCGAGGCTGTTGAAATTATCGGAGAAAGACTTAAAACAGCTCGAGTAGGCGAAAGGCTACGCGAGATAGACGTAGAAGGCCTTTGGAATTTAGTGTAGGAGACCATGTATTCCTTAAGGTATCTCCAATGAAAGGGATATCTCGATTCGGGATGAAGGGTAAGTTAAGCCCTAGATTTGTTGGACCTTTTGAAATACTCAAGAGGATAGGGGATGTAGCTTATCGCTTAGTGCTACCTCCTAAGTTAGAAAATTTGCACGATGTGTTTCATGCATCGATGTTGAGAAAGTACCAGCCGGATCCTAGTCACATACTCGATCATGAAGCCATCAAAGTGGATGAGAAAGTAAGGTACATTGAAGAACTTGTGCAGATATTGGATCAAAAGGAGCAAATTCTTAGGACTAAGAAGATTCCTCTGGTTAAGGTATTATGGCGACATCATGATATGGAGGAAGCCACATGGGAAAGTGAGGATCAGATGAAGGAAAAGTACCATTACTTATTTCAAGAAGGCACGAGTGGTGTCTAATTTCGAGGACGAAATTCTCTAAGGAGGGGAGAATTGTGGCATCCCAAAAAATTCAAAATCAAGCTATAAGGTGTGTTAAAGCCTCTAATTAGGTAATGAAATTACCTATGGTTTATGCTTTAGCCATTAGCCTCTTTTTAAGATTAGGTGATTTGTGCTTGTGTTTATGAGATTCTAAATTAGATAGATTAATGATGATAATCTATGCTTGGCCATGCACCTTATGAATTAAATAAAATGTCACAAGACTTTGGCCATGTGGAAAATTAAAATTTAAAATTTAAAATTTATAAAAGAAATTCAAAAAAAAAATGATTGGGCCTTAAGCCCAAGAGTGGATCTTTAATGGGCCAAGTTGGCTGGCCCATTGAAGCCCACAAGTGGGCTGCCGTCGACCAAGAGGGAGGCCTAAGAATGGCCAGCCCAAGCCCAAGCCCAAGTTCAAAGCCCATTATGCATGCATTAAGACAAGTGGCACGAAGGAAGATGGCATGCATTGGCTAATTAGGAGGCAAACAATGATTACTAATGATTAGGAAATGGGGGGATAAAAGAGAAGAGAGAGAGAGAGAGGTGGCCGGTTGCTTCATTCGGCCAAGAGAGGGAGAGAGAGAGATTTCGCGAGAGAGAGAGGGAAAGTGGCCGAGAGGGAGGAGGAGCCGAGGAGGAGTCGTCGCTGTCCGTCCGCCGTGCTCACCGCCGTGTGCCATCGTCCGTCCGGTCTAGAGGCAAGTTGGAGTCCTCTAGCTGCTCTTGCATGTGTGTGTGTTACATGTATGTCGAATTTTCGCTTGAACAGTTTGAGTCAGGATGTTGTGTGAGCTTGCATGCATGTTTAGAGTCCGATTTTGGCTTTTATATCTTAATGAAAGTTGTAGCTAACATCTTAAACTACAACATAATAAAATTTGGTGGAAAATGATTGAGATTTGAGGGGTTAAACTCTCATCCTACGGAGACCTCAGATCTGGAAAGATTTCATTGACCTTTTGATGGATTTGTGGTTGCATGTTGATTTGTGCTAAGAATCTCTCTTCGATTTCTTCATCAAAGTTGTAGGGGACATCTTAAAATACAACATACTCAAATTTTAAGTGAAATGAACAATTATAACCTAGTAAATCGACTAGATCTTGAAGACGGTAATTCTGGAGATGTAATACAGGACACCCGAGACTTCATGGACCTAAATGTCGACTATACTCTGGATATTTGACTTGGATCTCTTCACAAAACTTGTAGAGAACATTTTTATGTATAACATATCCAAATTTCAGAGGAAATGAAGAAGAACAGGTAGGTGAAAACTCAGTATTTCGGAGAACCATGTACTGGACGTTTTGGTGTTGGATCCAGAAGCTTCGTGAGACTGTAGAAAATAATATAAAAATAATCTGACTTGGAATTCTGCATGAAAAATGTACTTTAATGTCTTGGCTATAACTCGGTAAAATTTCGTAATTTTTGGAGGTCGTATGGATATTTAAATCGAATTTCTTCGGAAACTGTGCATACTGATTTCATCCGAAAAACATATGCTGTTTTGTGTGATTTATGGAATTATGTGAAATTTTATTTGGCCATGTATTTTACATGAAATCATCATCCTATTGTCTTGTTTATCACTTGCCTTAATTTTATGATTTTTGAGATTATATAAATAATTAAATTTAATATTTTTGAAAATGGCACAAGCTGGAATTTAAATAAAAATAAATAAAAAGGGGCATGATAAATGGATTATTTTAATTGGCATAAATTCCATGAATTTTAATTTATAAATAATTGCACCATGTAGTATGTGTGATGAGGTCTTGATGTATGCATTGAGATGCATGTGTGAATTCAAATGCTGAACATGATTGTTGATTTCCAATACATCATATGCCATGCTAAATTAAGACCGAAATTAGTGAACATGAATAATGTTAAATGAGGAGATGGTTGTGGTGGATGATGATGCCCAGAATATATAGAGATACATTGCCGGATGACCCTGGGAGATTCAGGATGCCCGGAAAGTTGGGGGTACCGGAAGCCCTGTCGGAGGTCTTTGCCCGAGGGGAATGCCTCGCGATGCCAGGATTGGGGTGCGGGATGCCCGACCAGGGAGCGTAAATGCCGGAAGCCTTGTTGGAGGTCTTTGTCCGAGGGGAATGCCTTGTGATGGCAGTTGGGATGCGAGATGCCCAGAATGGCGGGGGCCGGATGCCCGATGGCCTGGAATGGCTGAATGTCGGAGGTTTTTCTCGCATGGGATGCGAGTGTATAATATGAGATGAAATTGATGATCTGAGGAAGGATGATGTGGTGATCAAATTGAAAGTTAAAAGTGGAAATCAAACCATGATGATGATATGCATGATGATGATGATGATGATATATGATATGGCATGATGATATGCATGATGATATGCATGATGATGATGATGATGATGATGATGATGATGATGATGATGATGATGATGATATATGACATGGCATGATGATATGCATGATGATGATGATGATGATGATGATATATGATAAGGCATGATGACATGTGTGAGGTGATGATGTCATGATGATGATATATATATGACATGGCATGATGATATGCATGATGATGATGATGATGATATATGATAAGGCATGATGACATGTGTGAGGTGATGATGTCATGATGATGACAACATGTGTATGATATGATGATGATAACATGTATGGTATGATGATGTCATGTATATGATGATGATGACATATGTGTAATATAATAATGTCATGATGACGACTATATGAGTATGACATGATGATACACATGTATGTGTTATGATTGTGATGATGATGCATGATAGTATGCGCATGACTTCAAGGTAAGTAATGCCTGAAATGCATATATGACTTGTATAATGCATTGAGTGGTTATTGCATTCCTTTACCTGCTGAGTGGTTGTACTCACCCCTTTTGGGGACCAACATTTCAGATTAGCAACATGATGCTCCCTGCCGTCACGAGAGGTGTATTTTACGGTCTACCATCTGATGTCGAGGTTGAGTGCGAGGAGTTCGGCTGTCCATCAGTGCCTGGATTGACATATATACGAGTGCGCTATTTTGTCATGTACGACATAGGCCTAGCTGGGGGCCCGATTGTCCAGGAGTTCGTCTCCATCCACGTTCGTCGCGACGGGGTGATGAGAGGGATGTTGCCACCGCCACCGCCTGATGCGTGATGAGTAGGAGCTGGGTTTTTTATTTTTGGATAGTTAGCCGACTCTGATGATGGGGGTTGTGCACGTGAGATGTAGAGGGTCGAGGGTTCTTTTTGGGGTTTTAGGCTAGATGTGGCTGAGTCCTAGCTTTTCCTTTTGATGTATCGACCCAAAGAAGTCCCATATTGAAAATATATGTAAATAAAGTGTCATGGCTTGTCTATAAAATCATGATGATTAGTGGTGTGTATTTGATCATGGTTGGTAGGGGAGAGATGGTGATGTTTTAATTTGCTTACGCTAATGAGTCGCGTTGGGATCGTTTTAAAAAAAAAAATGTTTCTATGAATTACGATGCTTCTTCTAAGAAGAAAGGTAATAAGGTGTAACATCGGTGCTTGTGGCGACCTACGAAGGGTTCGGGGTGCCACATCTAGATACTAGACCCTCATCGTTTGTCATTTTTGTGGATCGAAATGTGCTGAGATTTTGAGGTTGATTTCTTGTTGAAAAATGTTTTAGACATCTGCAGCTATATTATATATTTTTCCCAAGATTTTATGGATTTAAAAGAGTATGATTTCAACTTCGTTAAGAACAAAACATAACCTCTGTTTTTACTGGAATTGCTAACATTTTAGGATTCTATGAATTTTTATCAACTCTTAGGGTTCGAATTTTGAAAAGGTCCCTTCATGAAAGTTGTTTGTCACATCTTCTATTTTAACATAGTCAAATTTTAGATCAAATGGACAAATTTTGGATCTCAAACCAAGCTGGCTTTGGAAAACAAACTTTCTGGAAACGGACCCAGTTTTTGTACTGGATTGAGTGATTTATTGGGCTTAATCTAGAAGGATCTGGGTTAATGTGTTTTATAAAAAATGTTCGTTTATGTGTCCTTTACAATATATTCAAAATTGATAATTTTCCAAACTCGTTTGATTAAGTTTCTGGATTTAAACCTGTAGACACACGAATGGACTGTTTCTGCTAGTTAGGACCGGTAGTGGTTTTGGTGATTACTCTTGATGCTATGCTTGCTGAATCATACATATTTGGTTATGTGGTTGATTTGTGATATGCTTAGAAGCTGTGCGTGTTGATACGCGAATGGTTGTGCCATGGTCGTGGTTTATTGTTATTGCTTTATGTGACGACTATTGAAAAATGATGAGATGCGTTGAGGAGACTGAATGGGTTGTGAGTAGGTAAAGGCTAAGTGCTACACGATAGCGAAAGCTCGTTTGAGCCACCTCTAGTACCGTTGCTTATCCTAGTCAAGGGTTAAGTACTACATGGTAAACTAAGTCATATGGGAGCCACCTCTAGAACTTTGCACTATTGTCTTGCATAGTTGAGGGCTAAGTGCTACACAATAGCGTGACTTCGTGGGAGCCACCTCTAATACCTTGTACTATTGCTATATGTGGAAAAAATGACTAAGTGCTATACGACAGCGTGATTTCGTGAGAGCCACCTCTAGTACCTTGTACTGTTACTGATTGTGGTCAGAAACTAAGTGCCACACGATAACGGAATTTTGTGGGAGTCACCTCTAGAACCTTGAGTTTGAATTTGGAGTTTGAATATTAAGAGTGAATATTGGGTGTGGATTGAATCACCGATATGAGTTACCCACGCCTGATTATGAGACGAAATTGTGTGGCACGGAATGGGACGTGTCATAACGATTTGGCCTTCTAATCAGGACTCTTGTGAATTGTTTAATGATGCATGTGTTTTATATGAGATGCATTAATGTGCAGGAAGGTGCTTAGGCGAGGTAAGTCCTGAGTGGTGCATGTTTAGGAAGCCTTTAAGTGAATTCTCGTCCTAATCAGGGTTTAGAGTGTTAACTCACTGAGATTTTTTCTCACCTCATTGTGGTTTACAATTTTCAGGTCCCTAGACGAGACTTATATGTATAGACTGGTAGGACCGACTTGTTATGTTTATAAAGTTTGGTTAGTGAAAATTGGTTGTCCTGCTTTTCTATTCCATGTTTGATTACTGTCGAGGTGTTTATTTAATTCGCTTCCACATGTGCATAAAACAATTGGGTCGGCAATGCGTATTGGGAACATCACAAATTTAGTCGACCGCCGAGGGATGTGCGCGTGCCCAGAGTTCGGGGCGTGACATATATTCTTATTGAAATGTGGCTAAAACTATATATAAAAGAAAAAGGAATCCCAATCTTGTAGCAACAATACATGATATTGCAAAGTATAGCATTTGTTAGAATATTTGAATATTAAACTATGATTTTATCTAACCCTTTAAATTAGTGGTATTAGAGTAGGAGCTTCTGAATTCAAATCTTTTCAAATTCTTCTTTACCTCCCTTAATGTATATATATATATATATATATATATATATATTCACATTTAGTCTTAAGTCATAATCTAATTTACGCGAGATGGGGAAAGTTAGAATATTTAAATAATATGTTGTGTGAAATAAAGCATGAATTGAAAGAGCACGCACTAAATTTGCAGGATTGAGTATTGTAATTGAAATCCATGTGAAGAGACAACTCAAAATTGAATAATCCATAACAATAGAAGACCTTTGGGACACACCCGATTAAAACATCCTTTTTGCTCTTCATTACAAAGATACTAACGAATTTACACTTTACCATTGTGGTTGTCCGCATTCCCTTCAATTGCATAACTGCAACTTTCTAATATGAAATTTCAGTTTTGCCTATTCTCAGAATTTTTGTTTATGTATTGTGTATAAATTCTTTGCATATCTATATTTTGCAAGTCTAGTAATATGTTTAATAGATTTATCCTTTACCAAACTTTTGGGTACATATTATTTGGATTGACGAAAAATTAATCTGTAAAAAGTGGCATACAATGAGTTTATTCAAGTATTGGAAAGATTAAAAAGTAATGTGCATAAATTTAGGAGAAATAACTTGAAACCCTATACGTTCGGTGAACCTTTGACCATTGATCCATTTTTTTACATTCTATTTTTTTCATCTGCACATCCCTAACATGTGATTTTCCGAGAGGAAATTGTAATTCTTCTCATTTTTTTTAGTCAATTCACTATTTTGCCTCCATACAGGCTAAAACAAAATCAAAGTTCATATAAAAATGCAGAAAATTAGAAACAAATGTACTAATCACTAAATAAGATAACAAGAAGAAGAAGGTAGTGCCGGGGACTTAGGGGCAGTAAATTTGAACAAAAAAAAAAAATGAAAGGTCCAAGATAAAAATACTGAAAATGGAAGAAATCATAAAAAATGAGATTTTCTTTCTCATGGTTATAGGTCCCTACCGATCCATGACGGATGAAGGAGGCTAGCAAGGCCCGATACATCACTATGATCTATGAAACTTTAGGAAGAACGTCACCGCAGCTCATCACCTTACCCTTGATGGCATTATAGGAATCGAGGCTTAGATCATATAGCTCCCAGTGATCCTCTTCCCACCAAACGAAGTAAACTTTAGGGTTACGTTCCATCACCTCCTCATAGCACTTTTGCATAATACCCTCCCTCATCATTTTGCTGCTACTGTATGGATAGAACGCAAGAGCAAATTCTTCTGGTATCTCACGGAATTGGAGATACTTGAGGATGGTGAGGTTGTGAATGACAACTAGTAACAATTGCCAATCCAAGTGCTTGCATTTGTAAATGAAGAGACTTTGGAGGCAAGGCATTGCCTGACCATTCATCAACACAAATCTTAGATTTTCAAGATTAGCAAGGCTTAATTGCTTGAGCTTTAGGAACCCTCTATCCTCAAAAACCAATTTTTCTCCATCAAAGGCATTATCCAATTCAAGCTCCACGAGATTGGGCAAATTCTGGAGAGCAATTAGGGGCTCGATTTTAATTTGCTCCATTTCAAACGCACTCTAGCCAAATTGTTCAGCAAAGAAAGCCAATGAGGTAGCTTCTTTAGACATCCTCTGATATATAGACGCCCAAGGAGTCGGGGTGGTGAAGATAGAAAATCCAAATCAATAACTTCATACTCACTTTCTGCAACCACCACTAGTGATCGAAGGTCGGTCATCTTCTTGAGGGAGTGGCATAGTTCCTTTGCATCATCTTTCTTCAAGTCCATTACACCCAGTCTCCTTAGTTGACATAACTCTCCTAGCTCTTGCATTGTATTCTTGCTCCGATCACCTCCAGCTTTTACATAGCATAGTTTTGCAGTGCTACCAATGCTCCAATGCCTTGGGAGCCGAAAGTCCCGTAATAGAACAAAATGGTCGAGAAGGTGTGAAATCTGCATAATTGTACACCAACAGATACTGTAGTTTCTTGAGCTTAGTTATCTCCATAGGTAGCTCAGAGACCAATGTGTGTTTAAAATCCAAAGTCTCTAGATTTTCTAGTTTCCCAATTGATCTAGGAATGATACACACCTTAGTCCTTCTCGAGACTTAGATACTTCAAGTGGAATAGAACTAGTATTTGTTGAGGGAACTCATGAAAGGGTGAATCACCTAGATCTAATACCCTTAGCAGCCGACATCCACTTGGAATAAATTGCTCATATGAGATAGACAATGTTGCTAACCCAAAAATGAGTAGAGAGTGTAGGCTAGGGAGATTCAAGCTGCTCTAGTGCATTGTTGTAGGTATATTGGACTGACAATCGCCGGACTCTTTTGTGTAATTCTACTCTTTGCTCAGATGCAAATGAAACAAAGTTTATATCCCTTAGCCTAGAAAGGATACTTTCACGCATTAGGTCATGTACCCTACAACTTCTTATTCGTCCGTCCAAAGTTGTTCCTACAATTTGCACCAAACTTTTGTTTATAAGCTCCTTCAGGTATCTTTGAGCAACCTCCTCTTGTGTCATCCCCTCTCTTTCCTCAACAAACCCTTCTGCAATCCACAAACGGATGAGTCTCGCACACTCAATCACATGATCCTCTGGAAATACTCCTAAGTACATAAAACAACTTTTCAAGTTATAATGCAAATCATTGTAACTCAAGCTAAGAATTTTCTTGAAATTTTGCATCACATCATTGCTTTCTAATTCTGTAGCAAGGCTGCGAGAAATCATCTCCCATTCATGAACATCTTTTGTGAAGAGAAGACTACCAAGAGCCACTATGGCAAGTGGCAAACCCTCACTTTTTTTCAAAATCTGTCGACAAAGGCTTTCTTGTTCCAAGTGAGGAGGATAGGCATTCCCCCGGAAGGCTTTCTTGCAGAATAAGGACCATGAATGTTTTGAAGACGAGGGCTTACAGGTATAAATTTTTGATTTGTTGGATGAGACCATAGCAACATGAGCTATGCGGGTAGTGATTAATATTCGGCTACAGAAATTGCTATTGGGCATTGCATTTTTTATACCTTCTAGTGCTTCCTTGTCCCATAAATCATCTAGAACAATGACATACCTCTTTTGCTGCAAAAAGTCTTTCACCATTTGCTTGAGACTCATGCTTCTCATGATTTCGATTCCTTGAGGGATTGGTTGCTCAAATTCATTATGAAGTTGTACAATCATGTCCCTCAAAATATCCTCAATCTTGTAAGACTGTGAGACATTGATCCATGCATGGCTTTGGAAGTAGGCTTTTACTTGCTGATTGTTGTAGGCTTGTCCTGCCAAAGTAGTCTTCCCTAAACCCCCCATCCCTAAGATTGATACAACTTCAAGTCTGGGTTCTTCATCAACAAGCCACTTGACAATCTCTTCTCTAGGCTCGTCAATCCCCACCAACTCACCTTCGTCGACTAGAAAAGCGCCCTCCCTGAGATCGTGCCATGAGGTGCCTCCGGTGAATGTGCTCACACTTTGCTCTGTGCAATAAGACTTGAAATGGTATCGCTGATGCCCTTCGCCAATGTTGCTGACTCTTGACTTGATATCAGCTATCTTGGAGGAGATATGATGGCGTGCTTTCAAGTTTTGTATGGATGACTTGATCTTGCGAAGGTACCCTGTGAACCCATGCCCATGGTCTCTTGCCAACTTGAGTGTGAATTCATCCAGAATATCCTCCGTGTCGTATGCAACCTCTATGATGTCTTTCACCCATACCTTCAACTCAAGGTCATCTTCTTGTGACGACTCGGCACTTGCTAAGAAGGCCTTTATGTGCTCAAACTCTCTTTTGATGAATGCAATTTCTTCGCGTACCCCTTTCAATAGTTTCACCTCTTTCTCAGCCAACTTGGCAAGCTTCTCGACCAAAGAGAACACTGCGGAAGTCATTTCTCTTGCTCATTGATCTCGTGAGACCAAAGCTTTCTGAAGAAGAAAGAGGGTACAGCAGCTTTATCTAGTACCGTTTGAAATAAAAGAAAGAATCCTTTGATCGACCATTCAAATGAGCTTGAGCTCGTCAACTCGGCGACGTCTTCCTATGATCACACTAACAAAGTAAAGAAAACCTGTCATTGGGGTCCAATGCAAGTTTCTCATTTTGAGAAAATATTGGGTGCTTGAGTAGTGCTAAGTAGGCCATACTTTTAGTCCAATGGGTGATTGCCACAGGCGCTGATGGGCCCTATAGAAATTTGAGGAGTCTTTAATCATTCTCTCTTCTTCTCCGTTGCTCTCTCTACGCCGGCTTTCCCTTCGCTTTTTAGTTTGCAAATAGATGTTAAGTCAGATGGGGAGTATTTGGGGTTCTCACATAAAAAATTTCGTAATTTTGCCTTTTGCCATAGAAATGATTTACTAAAGTGAAGTCATTACGATATTTAATCATGTCAAATAATTTGCTTGATTTTCTATATGGACGACAAATTTTTGTGAGAACTCCACATTAGTTTTTTAATAGCATGTTCAATCAGATATCAATTATCTGGGTTCTTATCTCGAAAATTTCGTCATTTTGTCTTCCATTGTAGAGATGATACATTGAAGTGAAGTCTTTACAAAACCAAATCATGTCAAATAATTTGCTCGATTCCATACAAGGCCAACAAATTTTCAGTAAAACCACTTCTTTGATTTGTTAGCTGCGTGCTCAATTAGATAGGGAACATGTGGGATTCCAACTTCGGAAGTTTCGTAATTTTACCTTCTGCTATAGAGATGATGCGCTGAAATGAAGTCCTTACAAAACCATATAATGTCAAATAATCTACTTGATTCCATGCAAGTGTAATAAATTTTCACGGAGAATTCCTCTTTGATCTGTTAATGGCTTATTCAATTCGTACGTCTCTAGAGAACCGAATCATGTCATATAATTTGCTTGATTCCATATGAAGGCGACCAGTTTTCATTGAAAACTCCCATTGGCAAACTTAAACTTAATGCAAGGGGAAATCCATAGTCTACCTTAAGAAGGAAGGAAGGAAGAAAAATAGTGAAGATAGAAAGAGAAAGAGAGAGAGAGCAATGGCGAAGAAAAGAAGAAGGGAGGTTTTTTAAAATTATCGAAGTGTGCGCTCCACCTGCGCACATGATAATCATCAGATCAACTTTATGTATGGGCTACTTCGCACTACTCTAGCACTAGAGTTTCTTGCACTGCTGCGTTGACCATTCCTCCTTACGACAACATTTGGAAAGTGGAAAGTGCAAAGACAAAACAAAATAAGAACTATGCTTTAAAAAATTTCTTATCCTAATATAAATGCAGATGAAAATTCTCCCAACGGCAAATTTTTAGAGCATATGGCCGCCGCAATAGCCCCTCACAAATTGGTAATTCTCTTGATCATCATAGTCACTTATTATTATTATTATTATTATTATTATTATTATTATTATTATTATTATTTTTTTTTTTTATTCTTATTATTAATTTACCTACCACGGACAACTTCTGCTAAAACGCATTGTGAAACTAATCTCGGTTAAAGCTGTTGGTTCATGCAACTCTAGAAAGCGCCTTGTGAACGAAGATTATATTTTGTTGCGAGGGGCCTCATGCATTGAGAGAAAAAACATCTATATTTTTTGTTAGCAAGTTACCTACGTTTTAACCCTCTAAGTTTCACTCTTTTTGTCATTAAATCCTCCAACTTACTGAAATTATTGGATCAAGTCCTTCCGTTATTGGCTGTTGACCATTCCGTCAAATTGCCCAAGTAGCATAGTAAGCAACCCATCAACCCTTACCACCCTCTCCGCCTAGGTTCCCCTAAATCAGCATAATCATGATATATGAGGCATGGAGAAAGGCCAATGTATGATGAGAAAATGGATAAAGCACAGGTCCTAATCATCTAACCAATTCCATGTAATTAGTTGGGTTGTCCAATTTTAGGATGAATTTGAATTGATTTATGTGCTAGATCTTCTTTGTTGTGGGGGCTTGATTCGTATCACATTTCTCCTCCTATGTAATTAAAATTAGCCGTTGAATATCTTATTTTGATCCGATATGGTTAGGTAATCAATATGCACAAGTGACCCATTTAAGTCATATTACGACCTTAAGAAATTTGAGAAAGTTCATGTATATGACAGTGCAAAGGCATTCTAGTTTGAAAGGAGGACTATAGTACCCACCTTTTTGAGATATTATCACATGAGCTCGGCACCTGCCCTCTGGATTTATCCGCACCACTAATACTTGTTCATCACGATGAATTACACATGAGACCTACCAAATTTAATTGTTCCGATGAACGAAAGGCATATAGGCCCATTCAATATAATAATTCTGCATCATATTGCGACATAAGCATCATACAATGATTTCTCTTGCTCAGTGATCTCACAAGATCATAGCTTCCTAAAGAAGAAAAAAGCAGCTTTATCCAGTACCATTTGAAATCGAAAGAAAGGATCTTTTTGAATGAACATCCAAATGCACTTTGAGGTCATCTACTCGGCAAAGTCAGCTGGCTTTCCCTTTGCGTTTGGGCCCCGTGGCAAAGTTTTACGTTTTGAGAAAATAGTGGGCGTTTGAGTAGTGCTAAGTAGACCATGCTTTGAGACCATAAGGGTGATTGTCACGATGCAGATTAGGGCCGCCCTTTTAAAAATTTGAGAAGTCTTTAATCATTCTTTCTTCTTCTTCGTTGCTCTCTCTAAGCTGGCTTTCCCTTTGCGTTTAGTTTGCAAACAGATGTTCAGTCAAATAGGGAATGTTTGGGTTCTTACTAAGAAGTTTCGTAATTTTGCCTTTCACTGCAGAGTTGCTGAAGTGACGTCTTTACAAAACCGAATCATGTCTAATACTTTGCTCGATTCCATACAAAGGCAACAAATTTCCACTCACCACTCCACTATGATTTGTTAATGGCGTGTTTAATAAATCATGTTATGGTTTGGTGCTAATTAAGTAGTCCACGCCATGTTCAAAAAGTCGGAGAAAAAGTTAAAAAAAAAAAATGAAAAGAACTGCGCCGGGCCCATCGCTCAACCGGCAGTGGCTGACTTATGTCATCTGTCCCCATCATCGACTCGATATCTTTTCCTGGATTATATTTGTTATTTTTCCATGGAAAGCTCCATGAGAAAGGCTCTTACCATCATTTTTCTTTGAAAACTGCAATTGGGTAACTCTCAGTGCGAAGACTTGACTAATTAATTTGTTTTTCACTTTAGATTCCACATACTTTGCACCTTCATTTGGTAAATTTTTAACCATCTTTGATTTTTCTTGTAAGATTTTCTCCCACGTTTGAACAGGAAGCTCGATTTTATCCATTTTTCATGTTCTGAAATCTCTATATGTCAAGATAGAAGGACTTGCAGAGTTATGACACTCCAGTAAATATTGTACGAATATTACAGCACTTGCTATGTTTAATCTCATGTATGGTGAATAAAACGATGATTACAAGGTCTTGCCCTAAAAGCTTAAGTTGCTAGTGGAGAGTAGCCATGGAGATTTTTAAACACCAGCGAGGTGATGTGGAATTCCCTTCCGTAGGGGCTTAACATAAGGTTCTTCCCTTTTCTTTTGTTTTTCTCGTTTTCTCTGTTTCCTATTTCTCCTCAATTTGAAACCTAAAGCATGTTATTGGAAAAAATTGTACTCATGCTATTTTTTTATTAATGAGTTTAGAAGATATCAATGGGGATGTTATAGAACATTTGAAGACAAATATATTTAACTTGCAAGTTGCACCTTGCTTTCTTCTTCTTTAAATATTTTTTCCTGATCATTGTACTAACTTTTTTTTTAAACAAAGATAAGGAGAACCGCCAAAACAAAGGAGAATGGCTACTCACCAGAAAATTTACCGACCACAAATAACTTTTGCCAAAACGCACTGTGAAATTCTTCTTGGTTAAAGCTGTTGCTTCTTGCAACTCCAGAAAGCGCCTTGTGGATGAAGATTATATTTTGATATGAGGCCTTATGCATCCAAGGTAAAGGCATTTATATTTTCAGAGAAAGAATTGACATTTTTTTCTTAGAGGGTTGACTCCAATTTTATTTTTTAAGTTTCACTTTTTGTCTCATTAAATTATATCACTTATTGAAATGATCAAATTAAGTCCTTCCGTTATTTGCCATTGTGCTCCACCTAGGTTTCCCCGAACTAGTGTATTCTCGGTTCGTAGAGCAAGGTGAAATGGAGATGAGAAAATGATGAAGTACAAGTCCTGATCAGAACTGCTTTATTCTAACTGGTTGGGTTGTCCAATTTGAAGAAGAACTTGAACTGATTTATGTGCCATATCTGCTTTATTGTGGAGGCTTGATCAGTACCACATTTCTCCTCTTAAATAATTAAAATCAGCTATAAAATATCTTATTTTGATCCGATATGGGTAAGATAATCAATATGTCCAGGTGACAAATTTAAGTCACCCAACGATCTTAAGAAATTTGGAAAAGCTCACATATATTGCAGTGCAGAGGCATTCTAATTTAAAAGGAGGATTGTGATACCCATCCGACTAAATTATAATCGCTTGAGCCTAGTGCCTGCACTCTTGATCCATTTGCACCCGTAACACTTGTTCAACACAATGAATTACGCATGGGACTTGTAAAAATTAATAGTTCTGATGAACGCAAGGCATATGGACCCGTTCGGTTCAATAATTTTCGCATCATACTATGACATTTGCTTAGAACTGCTATCCGAAGTACCTAAATAGGTGATGACTTGAACTTAGTGAGCTGCGTAATTATCCAGGACACGATCATTCTTTCTAAAATGTCGCTGAGATAATGAGCGGTTGTTAGATGATAACCCAATATTTTCTCATTAAGCACAAGATTGATGGTCTTCATGCTCGAAATTAACTATCGTTAACTATATTTGGCTTTCTCACCTCCACCTCCCTTTTTCTGCTAACTTCACTATTGCAATTTCTGTCACGTAAGGGACTAACTGTGGCAATATGCTGATAATCCTCACAAATTGATTCCGCCCTTCTTCGATGCAAGTCCGTTTCCATTGATTAAGATGCATAACTTGTACTTTTTTCGTCTCTTTTGTCTCCTTATGCTTTGTAAGATTCCCTCTATCAATCCGTCCTGTTCAACATTAGGTGTTGATCATTTGAACATGAGTATTGACTTATGAATCGCTTAACATAGCCCCTTTCATCTGATGAACCTTCATTTCAAATTCTTTTATGAACAAGAAGTAAATAATTCCAAAATGATAAGAAAAAGGAAAAAAAATATTTTTTGTTTTAGCTTCAAGGGCGAGTTAGTTTTTGCTCGTCATGACGGGGAGAGACAAGAGGCATGCTTCGTTGTAGTCCATTATATGGTTCCGATTTGTATCAATGGCACATCCAATTTTTGCCTTTAAATCAAGTAATTGATTGATGATCATTTCCACCGTCGAATAGGTTAGGCTAGTAGGAAAATGGTCAACCTCTTTCACAAAATCATGATTTTATGAGGAGATATTTTTACTCACACCTTGAATGAGTTGTGGTGATGGGCTTGCCAACTCAAAATAGGGATCACTGGTACTAATCGTCCCATTCCATCCCTTTTTCCCATAGCTTACATCCACTCTCATAAATGAACAAGAATCATGTTTAATTAAAATTGGAATAACAAGAACATGGCCATAAAGATTGATTACAAATATGATAGAAAAAAGTAACATGACAGGTTTTCGGTTCTTGTTTAATATGATCCGCTCATTAGAATATTCTTGACAAAATTGTCACCTCTTTTTCATAAACCTTTTATTAAATGTTACAGGAATCATTTTGCTAGGGAAATGAGTTGTGCAACAAACTTGTGAATGAAATTAAAAGCTGTTATCTCAACTCAAGACAATCTCTCCATGTCTTCCGTCGCAGGCCGAATATCCTCGGCCTAACTCGAAATAGAAGCTACCTGTTGGCTCCTATAAAAAGCAAAGTCGCCAGCTGTGGGAAAAATGCCCATAACGAGCAAAAAACACTCGAGCACGGTGGCTACCAACTGCTAAACATGGTTGGCCTTCAGTTATAAGAATGTAAATTGAGTCCCAGAAGAATGGATTTGCTGCTCTGTCCATGTAGTTGTCATTGCTAATACAAAGGAAAACAGTAAAACGAAACATTCATTAAAATGGTTGTGGGAATTCATCCCCATAAAAGAATAATATAATTATTGGTGACTGAAACGTGGGGCGCATGTAGTATTTCCCTTGCTCTGTTTTTCATAAAAGAAAATTATTCAATTTTGCAGAAGACATAATGAATTTTTGCGTACATATTATTTGATTAATGAAGAATTAATCTGTAGTATGAGGCATATATCAAGTTTATTCAGGTACTGGAAATATTAAAAAGCAATGTGCATGGAGAAATGTTCATCCCCAACATAAATAAGGCGCATGTTAAAATCATACGCAGTCAATACATTTTGAATTGGTATTCCATTTTGACCACTAAGAGCCAGATTGTGAATAGGTAACAGCATCAAATTCCCATTTGACTTCGAGTCTTTCTTATCACACAAATATTCATTGTAACGCCTATATCTTTTATTAGATAGTATTTCAACATTGTGTAACAAAAATGGAGAAAGGTGTGTTCGAATAATAAAGATCTTGTTATTTCACTAGTTTCCAGATGAAGCATTATTAGTTAATTTCACGTTTTAGGATGAGGTGAAGGATCGGAATGTAAATACCTTAAAATTTATCGAACAGGAAATTGAGAGAAAATGAGGAAAAATAAAAGAAAAGGAAAAAAAAAAAAAGGAAAAGGAAAAGGAAAAGGAAATATTGAGGGTACAACAGCCCAAGGCCAATCCATCCTTTTCTTCATCTCTCTGTCTCTCTCTTTGTATCTCCTTATTTTCGTTTTGTCCTTCTTTATATCTTTCGGTTTGACGACCAATTATCTAAATGATATCAACATTGATACGCGACACGCAACATGACATAATATATCGACATGTTTTTTTATGATGACCCGAGAACCGCCGTACAGCCAGCAGCCCAGCAACGCAAACTCGGGCGGTGCCGCAGGGACCCATCTCCCACGGCGTCGCAGGTAAGTCGCGCAATGGGGGCGAGAAGTTTCAAACCTCTACCCTTCTAGCTAAGGGGTCAAGGTGCAAACCAACTTGTCCACCGCAGGGTGGTAATATATCGATATGTTGTTCCTCAAAAAATAGAGAATTCCTACATGTTGGGGATACATTGTATATTTAATGTATATTTTTATATATACATGACAAATTATCATATATTATTTTATTAAATTAATTTGATTCAAATTCCTAAATAAATAAATAATAAAAAGAGCCTAGAATGAATTATACTGAAAATATTAATCTACCATTTATCAATATTATTCATTATTTCAATTTGACAAATTTGTTGAAGATACTTGTTGCCGATGCTAATTGATCTTGATTGATTTTGATTATAGGGAATAATTTGTGGGAATATTATGCATATCTTTGGGATATTGTGTATATTTTTCTTCCCTAAATTATTTAGATATCTTGTATTATAAATAGGTTGTAATTACATACTTGAAAGATCAAGTGAAAGCAATATACAATTTTCCCAAATCCCAATAGCTTTCTACTTTTCTGACATGGTATCAAAGCCTCCCATCTTGGCCTAGCTTCCACAACACCTTTTTCTTTAGGGAGGTATCATGTCGAAGATTGAGGATTCAACTTCTAGCGCATCGAGGGAGATCAACAATCTCTCGACAATCAAAGAAGAGACGGTGTCCCTGCAGAACATCAAACAAATCCATCAAAAATGAAGGTCAATCGGGCCTTGTGCAGCCCAACTCAGGATTTCATCTTGGAAATGTCTTTGCAGGCCCATATATTCAGTGGGTACCTATGCCAATTCAGCCAAACCAAGGAGGCCCAACTTAGAGCCCAACTCAAAACGAGCCTGAAAGAAGTGGTGGGCCGGAAGAAAGCCCATCGCGCGTTGCTGGGGCGGGCCTGGAAACGAGGCGGGTTGGTCTTTCCCGGATCACGGTGGGTTGGGTCCACCGGGTTTCAGAGGCAATCCCTACCCGACCTACGGACCTGGTTTTTTCCCTTTTGTAGGTCTCACCGGAGGCGGCGGTCGGCTGGAACCTGGAGACCCATTATACACCGCCACAGTGACGGACCGGAGCTGCGACTGATCTCCCAACAGCTGTCGGGACCGGAGAACTACTCCTTGTGGTCTCGTGAACTTCAGCCAGCTCTTGTAACCAAGGATAAAGAAGGCTTTTTGGATGGCACGGTCCCGATCTGTCCGACAACCAACTTGCGCGACAATGGCGAAAGTGCAACCAGCTCATTCGACTGGATGGGAAATTGTCTCACGGCGGAGGTTGCCGCCAGCATGCCACCGATCGAAGACGCGAAAATTTTTTGGGAGAATTTATGGGAGATGTACAAGAAGCTAGATAGGGCTAAAATCTTCACACTAACTCAAGCCTTATCGATCTCAAACAGGGAAATTTGTCGATCTCGGCCATCTTCAACAAATTATCTACCCTATGGAACGAACTTGAAATGGCAGAAGAGAAATTGCAGGGACCCGAGACAACCTTGACTCAATACCGAACCATGAAGGACCGAGAGAAGGTCACAAGGTTCCTACTCATTCTAAATGAGTCATACTTACCGTTTTGAAGCCAGATCTTGGCCATGGATCCGGTCCCCTGCTCAACCGCATATACTAGCTTGCGGTTCAAGAAGAATTATATACTAGCTTGCGGTTCAAGAAGAATCTCAAAGGTTAATGTTCTCTGAGTATGTGAAGATGGGTGACCGCGTCGTACTCGCGGCCAAAGCTTTGTCGGAGCAACGATTGATGACTTCAAGGTCCAGCCATGGAGGATAGCCGAAGAAACCAAGGGCGCTAGGGTTGCAGGAGGAAGAAGAAGATGGATCTTATTTCCATCAAATGGACGGCCAAGATTATTTCAGGAGATCGGACCACTCGGGCGGCTCGTAAGGGACGAACGGCCGAGATCTAATCTTTGGATTTGACGGTGAAGGCTCCTTTGCAAGATCGAACGGCTCACCCTTCGTCCTTGCAGCGCCCCAATCCAACGGCTCATCAACACCTGTCTAAAAGCGATCCAACGGCCAAAATTCGGCCACATCGTTGAATAGAAATAATTCAAACAAATGGAAAGGTAAATTTTGTGATTATTACAAAAAACCTTATCATATCGAAGAAAATTGTTAGAAATTGCATGGAAGACCAAGGGAAAAGAAGGAACGAGATTTTTCTGTTGCAGCAAATGCTAAGGTGAATCAACCCATCAACAATGATCAACTCCAACAAATCATAAGGGCCCTAAATCATATAGGAATTCAAGAAAAGATGCCTAGCTATGCAGGTATTTTTTATTGTTTGATGAGTAATATTTCGAGCAAAGCATGGATTATTGATTCAGGTTCTAGTGACCATATAGTCTGTGATGAACGTTTCTTTTCAAAATTAGACAAGTCCTCAACTCGTACTTCTATTTGTCTTCCAAATGGCAACGATATTTCGGTAGATAAAATTGAGGATGATGAGCTTAGCCCTTCCATCACACTAAAAAATGTCATTTTCATTCCCAATTTCCAATTTAATCTCATTTCCGTATCTAAAATCTGTGAAGACAACTTATGTCGGGTCCTTTTTTATTCTGATGTCTCTTTCAGGCCCTTTTGACTGGGACATTGATGGGCTTCAGTAGAAATTTCAAGGGACTTTATTTCTAGATAGCATTTCCAAAGAACTTTCATTTCAATAAGAGCTAATTATAATAAAAATGTCTCTTTATCTCATCAGCCTCTAGGCCATAGTGCTGCTTGTCCTCATCCCAAGTGCCCTATATGCTCATTACCTAAACAGTCCAGAATGCCTTTTTCTACAAAGTACATCGTGTGCTAATAGAGCCTTCTCACTCTTGCACATGGACATCTGGGACCCATAGCACACCCCTCATCGTGATGGGTCACGCTTCTTTCTCACAATTGTGGATGATCATACTCGAGCAACTTGGGTTTTTCTTATGCAGTCCAAGGCCCAAGTACTTTCATATTTCAAAAATTTTCTTATCCTAATCAAAAATCAGTTTAACAAATCCGTACAACAGATTCGCACTAATAATGCCCGTGAATTCTTTAATCATGAATGTTCTTCATTGTTCATTTCCAATGGCATTCTTCACGAGAGCTCTTGTGTCTATATTCCTCAACAAAATGGGATTGTAGAAAGAAAACACCGTCATTTGTTAGAAGTTGCTCAAGCCCTTAAGTATCAAGCTTCAATTCCATACATGTTCGGGGGACTGTGTGGTTACAGCGGCATGCCTAATCAATCGAATGCCATCTCGAGTTTTAAATGGAAAGACTCCATTCGAGTTATTGTTTGGGAAACGTCCCAACATTCGTCACCTCCGTGTTTTTGGGTGTTTATGCTATGTATCTACCATGGGCCCTTGGGACAAATTAGGTCCCCGCGCCCTTCCATGCACATTTATGGGATATCCTACCCTTCAAAAAGGATATTTGGTTCTTGATCCATTTACTAGAAAATTCTTCGTCAGCAGAGATGTCATGTTCCATAAAGATGTTTTCCCTTTCAAGGATAGGTTATCTTCATATCAACAAGACGATCCCCCTACGTCATATCGTCCCTTTTTGAATGAAGATGATCCTCCACAGGCACCTATGATTATGCTTCCGCAAGTAATATCGCCTGTAACATCTTCCGATGTCAATATAGATGTTGCAACGAAACCGAATAATGAAATATCTAGTCTTCCTTCAACAATATCCGAAAGACCTGAATCCTCGGAATCCTATATTCTGGCAGATAATCCTCCTACAAATCCACAGGTTGATGTTCCATCTGAATTAATCATCGGCAATCGAGACGCACAATTCGACCACCAACATGGATAGCGGATTACATTTGTTCCTCTTCAAAAAATTATGGTACACAATATCATATTTCCTCCTATGTTAGTTTTGTCCATCTCTCCCCTGATTGCGTCAATAGAATTTATGAGCAACAGGAACCCTCATCCTATGATGAAGCTGCCAAGGATCCTTGTTGGCAACGAGCTATGAAAGATGAGTTACAAGCTCTCATGGAGAACAAGACTTGGGATATTGTTTGTTTACCTCCCCATCGTAGACCCATAGGCTGCAAATGGGTATACAAGATCAAATACAAAGTAGACGGATCCATTAAGTGTTGAAAAGCCAGATTAGTTGCGAAGGGATTCACCCAGAAGGAAGGATTTGATTATACATAAACTTTCTCTCCTGTTGCCAAAGAAGTCACCGTATGATCCTCTTTTTCCATTGCCACCATTTGTGACTGGCCTCTTCATCAAATGGATGTCCACAATGCTTTTTTACATGGGAATCTTGAAGAAGAAATTTATATGGATATTCCATCGGGATTTCGCAAACAGGGGGAGGACAGCGTGTGTCATCTTTGTAAATCCCTATATGGGCTTAAACAAGCTTCTCGTCAATGATATGCCAAGTTTACCAATGCACCTGCAACTGCAAAATTCCAGCAATCTAAGCATGACTATGCTTTATTCACATGGAAACAAGGTACGTCGTCAATCTATTTACTTATATATGTTGACGATATACTCATTATGGGAAATGATGCGCCTGCCATAGAGAGATTCAATGAGTATTTGCATTCTACATTTCATATTAAGGATTTGGGATCTCCTAAATACTTTCTTGGGATAGAAATTGGGCGGTCAAATAAGAGCATATGTCTTAGCCAACGGAAATTTGTCTTAGAAATTATATCGAAAGTAGGTTTTTCGGGATCTAAACCAGCTATTATTCCAATCGATCAGAATATCAGGTTAACAACAGCTAAATATGACAAAGGATTGTCACCCATAAACAAGGATCCTTTGCTTAAAGATCCTTATGCTTATCAAAGACTCGTTGGAAAACTTATCTATTTGACCATGACTAGGCCAGACATCTATTATGCAGTCCAGATTCTTAGTCAATTTATGCATGCTCTGAAACAGTCTCACAAGAATGCAGCATTGAAGGTCACAAAATACTTGAAAGGATGTCCCGGATTGCGAATATTGCTATCCCAAGACAACAATATGGAGATGACAGCATATTGTGACACGGATTATGCTACTTGTCCCATGAGTAGAAGATCAGTTACAGGTTTCTGTATAAAACTGGGGGATTCTCTAATTTCATGGAAGATAAAGAAACAATCAACTGCATCTTTATCATCCGCAGAGGCAAAATATCGAGCAATGGTAGAGACTAGTTGTGAGATAGTTTGGATAAGAGGCCTTCTTCAAGACCTTGGCGTACAGTTAAAAGAGCCCACTATCCTATTTTGTGATAATGATGCTGCACTAAAGCTTGCAATGAATCTAGTATTCCACGAAAGGACGAAGCATATAGAAATTGATTGTCACTTCATCCGAGACAAGATCCATAATAGGATGATTAGAACAAGAGGGATAAGAACGACAAAGCAACCCGCGGACATTTTTACCAAGGCCCTATGTCAAAGGCAACATTCCTATCTACTAAACAAGCTAGGTGTCCTTGATGTGTATAGACCGCCAAGCTTGAGGGGGAGTGTTGAAGATATTGTTGCCAATGCTAATTGATCTTGATTGATTTTGATTATAGGGAATATTTTGTGGGAATATTATGTATATCTTTGGGATATTGTGTATGTTTTTCTTCCCTAAATTATTTAGACATCTTGTATTATAAATAGGTTGTAATTACATACTGAAAGATCAAGTGAAAGCAATATACAATTTTCCCAAATCCCAATAGCTTTCTACTTTTCTAACAAAATTCACTCCGTTCTAATAATTCATAAAACTTGAAGGGGAAAAAAAACAAGTAATTCATGTTTTGGACTCGTATGTCAAAGTGTGTCGGAAGAAAAGAGAAAGCAAACAAATTTGGAGGGTAAATTGTATATCACGGGAAGTAAGTATCAAAAGAAAAAGAGAACATTAGATTTTCTTTCTTTCTCTATTTATTTATTTATATATTTATTTTTTACATATTTACATTTTGACCAATCATTTATTGAAAATTTGTCAAATTGACCCTGTGTATGACAAAATCATGTGTTGAAATTATGAACTCGTGTGTCAAAATTATGAACTCAAGTGTTGGATGAGTTGACTAGGTGTCAGATTTTCCGATACTTGTTGACTGAATGTCGAAAAGTATCAAAGAGTGCGAACACGTGTCGGAATATCCAACATGATACGAAAGCTCTCAAAGAGTGTCAATGCTTTCTAGCCGATAGCTAAACCTAAATTCCCTACTTCAACCAATATAATAAAGATGATTTCTTTGTTGACTCTGGCAACTGGCAAGGGCCAATGCATCACTCTGATCTACAAGGGAGAAACACGACTCATCACCCTACCCTTGGTGATGTTAAATTAAACCTAAATTCCCCGCTTCGACCAGTACTAGTCGTCTCAATTCATCTCTTTTTTTCATGGCACGCATCCACTCTCATAAAGGGACAAGAATCATGTTAAATTAAAATTAGAATAAAAATAAATTATCCTTAAATATTAATTACAAATATAATTGAACAAGTAATATGATAGACTTTTTGTGTTCGTGTTTAACATGATCCATCCGTTTGAATTTTCTCTGACAAAGTCGTCGCTTAAAAACCTTTTACTTAGTAATAGATAAATCAATTTGTTAGGGAATGAGTTTTATAACTAACTTGTAAATGCAATTAACAACCATTTATCTCAACTCGAGACAATCTCCCCACGTCTTCCGTCGTAGGGCGAGTATCGTTGGCCTATTCCAAAATAGAAGAAACCTATCGCCTCCCATTAAAAGCAAAGTCTCCACCTGTGAGAAAACCAAATTCAGAGAGAGAGTCGGAGAAGAAACAGATATAGAAAGATACCCATAACGAGCAAAAACACTTGAGCGGCTAGCAGCTGCCAGACGAAATGGACCACAGCCGTTTTGGCGCCATATTCCGCTGCTTCTCCTTCGCCGCCTACATGGTCGTCGACAAGCGCCGTCTATCCAACGCCACTTACCACCAATGCCTCGTCAACGAACCCAACCTCATGACCCTCCTCTCTCCTCACCCTCACATCCTCCGGATCCTCGAGGTCCGCGAGACTGATGACCGCCTCTCCCTCATTCTGGAGCTCTACGAACTCGACACTCTCTACAGCCGCATATCGTCCCGTATGGCCCTCCCCGAGCCTGAGGCCACCACGTGTATGGGGCAACTCCTCTGCGCCTTCATGCATTGCCACCCCTGAGCGTCGCTCACTGGGATGTGAAGCCTGAGAACATGCTCTTCGATTCAAGGGACGTCCTGAATCTGGCAGACTTCGGCTCGGTGGCCTGGTCGCATGAGGGCGGGTCTGTGGTGGTTGCCATGGGAACCCTGTACTACGATGCACCGGAGGTGCTGATGGGGAGGGAGTACGACGAGGAGGTGGACGTGGACTGCCAATACTAAAATGATGTACCGAACTTGAGACCCGATCTGAATCGGATGAGTTGGACCGGTATTCTTGATTGGTAAACTTATTGGAGCCCTTCTGCTAGAGTTCAACCAAGATAGGAGATGTTACTTTATCTATTTTCTTCGGAGTGGTCGCAAGTATGTAAATATCCAAGATTGATCGATCAGATTTTGACCACTCTGAAGGCCGTACAAGAGATGCTACTGTTGATTAGGCGTATAACGAGAAGAGTTTATTTTTTCTTGATTTTTAGCCGCATAAAAGAAATAACAAAAGGACGAACATCGGTGGTTTTACTTTTGACGCCGCAGCAGAGGGCTCTGAAAGGTACTTGACCGCAGGCTCAATAACGCACCACGGTGGAGCCTTCGAGACGAGCCGAACACACGGTGATATTTTGTTCTGACCGGTTTACATCCAATTGAGATGTCTTATCTGTAAACATGGTGGATTTAGGTGTAAACAAGATGTGAAAAATACTCGAGCATTTGATTGTAAACTCTATATCATTTGCCATTCTCTATTGATATGTGGACTGAACGACATAAATTTCTAGTGTTACAATGCAAAATCCGCTTAACTTCCACATTATTTTACAAGAGGTGGGGCGATATTGTACGTGATTGTCAACACCTAAATTTTGCATAATCCATTTAATCATTCATTAATTATATAGAAAATTATAGATTAATTTTTTATTCATTACAAAAATAATTTTCTTTAAATTGGCTCACGTATAGACATTGGGAACATTAGCATTACTAGCATTAATTATTAAAAAATAGAAAAATAGATGAAAAAATAATAATATTAAATTAGTTTTTTTTTTTTTTTAAGAAGGAAAAATAAAAGAGAAAGAAATCGAGCCATTCAACCCGGGTTTTGGCCAGGGATCCGCTCGTTCCGTCCTCTCAAATTCTGGTTCCCACTCAACTCACTCCGCCTAGCAATCTACAATAGAAATCCCCGTCTTTTCTCCCAACAGTTGGGAATAGATTATCACGACGTTGAGCGCAGATCCGACTCGTATCCTTCCAATCTCTAACGATCCCGACTTTTTCTTCTTCTTGTTGATCTCGGCTGTTGCAGTTACCTCCTTTGCGTGCTCCCTTTGCTTGTCGCCTCGAGAGAGTTTAGCCGTCAATGGTCGGCCGCAATTGCTCTGGTGATCAATGACTTTCGGGGTTAACCGCCAGAGAGGAGGCCAAGTTGGTTTTGTGGGTCGACGTCGACGATCGACGGAGCGGCTGCGCGGTGTGGCGATCGGGTGTGGTCGGGGACGACCGGACGAGCGGCTTCGGGACCGTTCATCTATGTTCATCCCCGAGCGTTCATCCGTGAGCAAGAGACCAAGATGAGAGGTTGGGCTCGATTTGGTTTGATCGTTTTAGGGCTATTTGTGACACTTGGCTTGAAAAGTTATTTTAGGGACATTTCGGGTTCACTAGTTTAGGATGGGCCAGCTGAAATAGGGAATGGGGTGGGCTTCTTTTTTTAATGAAAATATTCAGTGGGCCTCTTTGGTTAATTCCTAGTGGGCTTTAGAGACGGCCCTTTTTTAGCCTAACCCGGACCGATGGTCCGGTTTGGTTTGGTCGGACTGGGTCGCAGAATTCCTTTTTCAGCTTCGAGAGGAGGGATGCGTATGGTGTACATCAGTACATGCATTGACTAAGGACATCAACTGCATAGGCAAGAGTGCGGTCCGAATTCTCTTTTATTAATTAAAAAATATAAAATCAAAAAATCATACAATTTAAAAAAGATATTAAAAATATTTAAAAATTCGGAAATTTTTATTAAAATATTAAAAATTCCTAGAAAATTCCCAAGAAATCAAGAAAATTTTCAAAAAATCACGCAGAATTTTGTTTGTCAAAAATCCTGGCGCCCAGAAATCTTTCCTTCCTTCGGATTCCCGAGAAAACCCAGTATTTTGTTCGTCGAAAGCCGAAGAAGGAATAGCGATGATGGAGAGTCGGAATCAGGGGAATTACCGAAACCCGTGCCTGACGATGCACCAGCCATGGGCTTCTCTGCTCGTTTATGGGATCAAGCGCATTGAGGGCAGGTCTTGGCCTGCCCCTATTCGAGGTTCGGTTTAGCGATTCTCTTTTTCATAATTCCAATTTCGCGCCGAAGTTTCAACTTTTTTGGTTTTTTTGCTGTCGCATAGTCTAGAACGAGAAAGGAGTGAATTGTTCATTGAGCACTTTGATATACTAATTTGATATGTTGACGGTGTTTTCCTATCTGGGTTCTTGGAGTTTTCAGCGATCGTTTAGTTTTCTCTATTACCAAGTTCTGTTTTGGATTGTGGAGTTCAAAGGATGAAGTGAATGGTTGCAGTGACTGGAAGGGGGAGAAGGTTTAACTACTGAAATTGGACATTGTTTATTCATAGCACTTGAGGATGAGAGAAAGGACTTTTGTTCGGCCCAAAATCTGTGTCTGACTTTCTCTGACCGGTTTGTGCGGCTCCGATGCTTCCATCTTCAAGCCTTTTATTTGTCGAGATGATTTGCAAATTTTTTCTACTCCATCTCTCCAACTCAGCTGCTGCACATAACAATTTTTCTACCGTATCTGCTCTGTCGGATTTTGGTGACTCCCAAGCTTTTTTCACTGCATCATAACACTCCTCATTCTCGATCCAATAACCCTTGAACTTAAAGTTCCTCTTTCTTTGTTTGTTAACCGTGTGTAAAGCCACTAAGAGAGGGCTATGGTCTGAACCAATAATCGGCAGGGCATAAACTTCTGCTTTTGGGAATTGTACTCTCCATTCTATACTACACGACACTCTATCCAATCTTTCCTTCACCAAATCTTCCCCATTTCTATTATTTGCCCACTATGTCCATTAAGCAATAATTTTTCAGGAACTCTCGAAAAGCTACAAGATGGTAATGCTCAGCTGCCCTTCCTCCTATTTTTTCCCAATGATACATAATTTCATTAAAGTCTCCTATTACGACCCAACGTAGGTCTTTGCAGTTTTTTATAACCTTCAAATTTTCCCACAACAATTGCCTTTCCCGAAAGTCATTTGGCGCGTGTACTAAAGTAATCCTCACAGCATTGTGTCCCCCTTCTCATTGAATCGTAGATTAATGAATTGTTTCCCTGCTGAGTCTACGTCCACTTCCACTTCTTCTGTCCGCATAGCAACTAATCCCCCTGAGATACCCTCTGGTGCCACGATAAAGCTATTCTGGAAATTTAGATATTTCTGTACCCGTAGCACTCTTTTTTCCTGGTTTTTTTGTTTCTACGATAAACATTAGATTATGCTTTTCTTGAGCCACCAAAGCCCTCAATGCTTGGACTGTCACGGGTGAGCCTAAATTCTGACAGTTCCAACAAATAAAGTTCATTTTGTAACTCGGTGGCTTATTAGGACTAGCTATCAGAACCCATTTCTCACCTTCAGTCAGCATGTGCATAGGTGCATCCAGTAGTTGTCCATCTTCCAAGCCGTACAGATTATACTGCCTTGCTCTTTTATTACTGAGAGTTTTTCCCCTTGTCTTGCTGCTCCAGGTTTCTTTTTCCATTGCTGCCTCCATAATCTTCAAGGGAGCTATAGTTGGATCTACTTCATCAGTTACCTCTACAAGCTCCTCTACTGCCATCTTAGCTTTCCCTTAATCTTCTTCACTCTTTGATTAAGGTTTCCCTCTACTTCTTCCCTCTCCTGATATAACACCATTTGTCTAGAGGATAAAGGGGTTTCTGGAACAAAATCCTCCTCCATTTCATCCCTTTTTTCTTCACCATAAAAAGATTTCCAAAAAGGACTATACTCTTTATCCTCAGTTTGCAGCCAACTTCCAAACCTCCTATCAATGCCCAATTCATATTTATCATTGTCAAAATTCACTTCCTTACAATATTTTGCATGTTGACCCATCTTTCCACACGCATAACAGTAATGAGGCAATCTCTTGTACTTAAAGTCAAGCCAAATTTTCCTTCCCTTATAACTTGTAAAAATTCCTGATTTTAGTGGAGTTGACACCACTATTCTCACTTTAGATCTCGCGACTTTCTGAAATGCAGCACCCTTTGGGTGTAATTTGACTTGTGTTATTTACCCCATGGTCTGTACAATTCTTTTTAATGCCATTTCTTTCATCCATGCCACAGGTAACCCATGGATTTGCATCCAGAATTCGCACTCCGTGAATTTGTAGCAATGAGGAGGCAGCCCCTCCTCCTAGTTTTTCAACAGCAACATATTATTGGAAGAAGACCAGGGTCCACTATCCATTGCCCTATTTTTATCTTCCTCAACGGCAAATGTAAATTTCAATAATCCTGCTTCCAGAGGTGTTATGTCAACATTTTCCACTCTTCATGCCCTTTTCATGGTGGATTGAAAGACCTGGAAATTAATGCTTGGACTAGACAAAAGTTTCCCAAATAAAATCAGGTTATATTCCTTACATTCATCTTCAGTAGTAATGTCATCCATAATCACAATTTCTTTATCTGACGACATATTACCTAACTTTCTTCGTAGGATTTCCACGTGCCATTCAGCATCCTCCCCTTCTGCCATGCTTCTTGATTGGGTAACCTTGATCTGAGACAGCTCCTGTGAGTTGTTTTCACAACTTTGACTGGGCAAGGGCTAAATAGTGGATTACTAGAGGACAGCGTACGTGAAATTATCTGGGGATGATTAGGTGATATCTCCCTTCTTTTCAATGTAACAGTGCTTCATTTTGGGTTAGGTTTTGAAGGGAATCAAAAATGAAGGTGCAGGAAAAAAATCGGTGAGGGAGGGGAATGAAAAAGAAGGCTCGGGGACAATTTTATTTGCTTGCAGGATGCGATATCCAGTTGCAAGGCTCCAAGAGGGCTAGGGTTTTGCAGTGGGGTTTTTGCTAAAGGAAAGCTACGCCAAAGGTAGAGGGGAGCTCTTTAGGACGAGAGAGAATTGCCGAATCCTAGAATTAGCATAGCATTTGTTAGAATATTTAAGTATTAAACTATGCTTTTATTTAACAATTTAAATTAGTGATATTAGAGTAGGAGCTCTCGAGTTCAAGTCTCTTCAAAGCCTTCTTTACCTCCCTTAATATATATTATCACATTTAATCTTAAGTCACGGTCTAATTTACGAGACGGGGAAAGTTAGAATGTTTAAATAATTAGTTGTGTGAAATAAAGCATGAATTGAAAGAGCACACGATAAAATTGCATGATTGAGTGTTGTAATTGAAATCCACGTGAAGAGACAACTCAAAATTGAATAATCCATAACAATAGAAGACCTTTGGGATGCACCCGATTGAAACATCCTTTTTGCTCTTCATTACAAAGATACTAATGAATTTACACTTTACTTTTGTGGCTGTCCGCATTCCCTTCAATTGCATAACTGCAACTTTCTAATCTGAAATTCCAGTTTTGCCTAATCTAAGGATTTTTGTTAATGTATTGTATATCAATTCTTCGCATATCTGTACTTTGTAAGTCTAGTAATACGTTTAATAGATTTATCCAATACCAAACTTTTGGGTACATATTATTTGGATTGATGAAAACTTAATCTGTAAAAATTGACATACAATGAGTTTATTCAAGCATTAGAAAGATTAAAAGGGAGAAATAACACAAAAACCCACACGTTCGACGAACCTTTGACTGTTAGTCTATTTTGTTACATTCTATTTTATTTTTTTTTCATTTGCACATCCTTAACATGTGATTTAGAGGAAAATTGTAATTCCTCTTATTTCTTTAGTCAAATCACTATTTCGCCTCCATATAAGCTAAAAAAATCAAAGTTCATAGAACAAATGCAAAAATAAGAAACAAATGTACTGATCACTAAATAAGTTAACAAGAAGAAGAAGAAGATAGCACTGGGGGACTTGAGGGTAGTAAATTCGAACATAAAATAATTGAAAGGTCCATATATAGATATTGATAATGGAATAAATCATAAAAACACTAGAGGATGTTCTTTCTCATGCTGATAGGCCTCGAGGGATCCATGACGGACCAAGAGCGCTCACAAGGCCCAATACATCACCATGATCTACGAAACTTCAGGAAGAACCTCACTACTGCTCATCACCCGGCGCTTGATGAGATTATAACAATAGAGGCTAAGATCATATCGATCCCAATGATCCTCTTCCCACCAGTGGAAGTAAACTTGCGGTTTACGTTCCATCATTTCCTCGTAGCACTCTTGTAGAATATCCTCCCTCATCATTCTGCTACTGCTGCACAGATAAAATGCAAGCGCAAATTCTTCTGGCATATTACGAAATTGATATTCGTGAGGAGGGTGAGGCCGTGGATGACAACATTGCTAGTGCAAGTGCCTGCAGTCTCCGATGAAAAGACTCTGAAGGCCAAGCATTGCCTGACCATTCATCGACATAAATCTCAAATTTTTTAAACTTTCTAGGGTTAATTTGTTTAACTTTGGGAACGCTCAATCTCCAAAAACCAATTTTTTCCCCATCAAAGGCATTAGTCAAACGAAGCTCCACGAGGTTTGGCAAATTGTGGAAAGCAATTAGGGGGCTTGATTTCAATCCACACCATCCGAAACCCACTTTGGTCAAATTGTTCAACAGAGGAAGCAATGAGGTAGCTTCTTTAGACATCCTTTGATATATAGACGCTGAAGGATGAGGTGGTGAAGATAGAAAATCCAAACCAATAACTTCATACTCACTTTCTGCAAGCACCCCTAGCGATCAAAGGTTGATCATCTTCGCAAGGGAGTGACATTGTTCTTTTGCATCATCTTTCTTCAGGTTTGTTACACCCATCCTCCTTAGTTGACATAACTCTCCTAGCTCTTGCATTGCATTCTTGCTCCAATCCCCTCCAGCTTTTACATAGCATAGTTTCTGTAGTGATGCCACCGTTCCAATGCCTTGGGGAGCTAGAAATCTCGTAACATAACGAAAGGGTTGAGAAGGTGTGAAAGCTGTGTATCTATACACCGATAGATACTTTAGTTTCTTGAGCTCGGTTATCTCCACAGGCAGCTTAGAGACCAACATGTGTTTAAGATCTAGAGTCTCCAAATTTTGGAGTTTCCCAATTGATCTAGGAATGATACGCACTTTAGTCCTTTTCAAACTTAGATACTTCAAGTGGAACATAACTAGTATTTCTTGGGGGAACTCGTGAAGCGATAAATCTCCTAGATCTAACACCCTCAGCAGTGAACAGCCACTTGGGACAAATTGCTCATCTGAGCTAGATGATGTTGCTAACTCAAAAATGAGCAGGGAGCGTAGGCTAGGGAGATTTAAGGCCTGCATGGTAATGATTATGTTTCTTCCCATTTATGTTCTTTTGTTCTTCAGAGCAAAAAAAGAACATAAATCCGTTTGGTAACGCCAACTTATTTTCTTATTCACCGGAATATAAAAGTAGCTGAGAAATAGATTTGGAACAGAAACAAAAAAAAAGTAGTTTCTTGTTCCCGAGAACAATTTATAGAAATAAGTCAATTTTTTTTCTTGCTTATTGCGGCCCCGAGCGGTTGCCTGCCAATCGTCGGCCACCTCCGGCCAGCTGCGGCCACCGATGACCGTCACCCGACCGGCGACGACCATCGTCGCCGCCACCGCCTAATTGTCGTCGTTACCGCCCACAGCCCACCTGCCACCCCCAACCACTGATGACCTCCATCGATCGTCGTCGCCGTTGCTTGACCGTCGACAACTTGCTGCTGCGTGATCACTACCGCACGATTACCGCCGCCAATCGTCACCATCAACCGCCACCGCACGATCGCGGCCATCAACGCCACCGACCGTCGACTGCTGACTGTCACCGCATGACCGCCGCCCACAGCCCATCGGCTGTCCCCTCCTGCGGTTGCTTGTCCGCCAGTGGTCGGTGGTGGCCGGTGGGTTATGGGCGGCGGTCGTGCGGTGGCGGTCGGTAGCGACAGATGGCGGGCGGCAGTCGTGTGGAGGTCGTGCGATCAACGTGTGGCATCGTGCAACGGTTGTGTGGCGCCGAGCTGTGGTGGCGGGTGGTGGCGACGAGCGATAGTCAAGGTCCGTGAGCAAGAATAAAAACGAATAAATAAAAAAAAAAAAAAAAATCGTATCAAATGCATTTCTATTTATTTTCTATTTCAAGAATATAAATTTTGTGTAGTTACCAAACACATTATTTTATTTAGTAATTGTTCCCTGGAGTAGAAATAGAAAAGAACTATTTCTGAAAAGAAACTATTCCCGGAGTAAAAGCGTTATCATGCGCACCCTTAGCTGCTTCAGTGCATTTTTGCAGGTGTATTTGATTGAAAAACACTAGACTCTTTCGTGCAATTCTACTTTCTGCTCAGATGCAAACAAAACAAAATTTTTATCCCTTGCCTTAGAAAGGATACATTCGTGCATCAAGTCATGCACCCTACAACTTCTTAGCCTTCCGTCAATTGTTGTTTTTGCAATTTGCACCAAACTTCTGTTTATAAGCTCCTTTAGATATCTTTGACCAACCTCCTCCCGTGTCATTCCTTCTCTTTTCGCAACGAATCCTTCTGCAATCCACAAACGGATGAGTCTCTTACATCCAATCACATGATCCTTTAGAAATACTCATGAGTACAAAAAGCAGCTTTTCAAGTTATAACGCAAATCATTGTAGCTCAAGCTATGAATTTTCCTGAAATTTTACATCCTGTCATTGCATTCTAGTTCTGCAGCAAGGCTGCGAGAAATCATCTCCCATTCCAAAACATCTTTTCCCAAGAGAAGACCACCAATTGCCAATATGGCAAGTGGCAATCCCTCACATTTTTTTAAAATCTGTCGAGAAAGGTTTTCTAGGTAAGGAGGACAGGGATTCCCTTAGAAGGCTTTCTTGCATAACAAGGACCATGATTCTTCCGGAGACAGGCACTTAAGTTCATAAACTTTTGATTGGTTGGATGAGATAGTACAACGTCAGTTGTGCAAGTAATGATTATTATTTGGCTACATAAACTGCTATTAGGCATCGCATTTTTTATACCTTGTAGTGCTTCCGAGTTCCATACATCATCTAGAACAATGACGTACCTCTTTTGTTGCAAAAAGCTTTTCAACATTTGCTTGAGCCTCATGCTATTCGCGTATTCCATTCCTTGTGGGGCTTGTTGCTCAATTTCTCCATGAAGTTGTTCAATCATGTCCCTCAAAATATTCTCAATCTCATAAGACCGCGAGACTGTGATCTAAGCATGGCTTTGGAAGTAGGCTTTTACTTGTTGATTGTCGTAGACTTTTTTCACCAGAGTGGTCTTCCCCAAAGCCCCCATCCCAAAGATAGATAAAACTTTAAGTCTGGGTTCTCCGTCAACAAGCCACTTAACAAGCTCTTCTCGCGGCTCTTCAATTCCCACCAGTTCACCTTCCTCAACTAGAAAAGCATCCTCCAAGATCGTGCCAAGAGGTGCCTCTGGTGGATGCGCTCGCACTTTGCTATGTGAAATTGTATTGCCGACGCCGTTCGGCAATGGTGTCGACTCTTAACTTGATATCATCTATGTTGGAAGACAAGCAGGATACAAGAGGATCAATCAATCTGATATTATTGAATCATCAAGATCATTCAATATCAATCAAGATTATTCAATATCGGATCTAATATGTATATTATTTTATTGCCTTTTCTTTACACATATCTTGTACTATAATATCGATTGTGTATACTGAGTCAATAGACAAGAATATACAGAAAATTTCCCCAACTCTTCTCTCTCGACTTCTTCCTTCACATCTTCTTTCATGGTACCAGAGTAGGTCACACGTCTGTGATCCGTTTCTTCTACTTTGCTTTTTTTTTTTTTTTTTCTAGTTTTATGATTACTGTCGAGTGAAATAAGCTAACCTGCAAAAAGGCATTAGCACTCCGACGTAGGAATCAGCACCTTGAAGACTTTATATCAAAACAAACGAAGGAAAGGGAAGAGAGAGAGCTTGATTTATCACTGTGGCCGACGATCAAGCTCGTTTACCTGTGGATATGGCGACCTCAGAAGCACAAAATCCTGTGCATCTCATCACGAAGTCGAATGATCAGCCCACGGGGGCAATTTTTCCATGGCAAACCAACCTGGGGGTGCCCACGTCAAGACCTTCCTACCAGTGGATGCCGATACCAATGTATTATGGGCCAAGCCCACATGTTTCGGTTTCGGGAGGCCAGATTCAAGACGGTCCACCAGCAGCCAGTGGGTTAGGCCATTCGGAGGTAACTAGGAATTTCAATGTGGATGAAAACCCTAACAGGTTAGGCAACTCGAATTCGGGAATTTCACCGGGTCAATCGGCGAATCCCTACTCGGGAGTTCCAACCGGGTTTATGCCTTTTTCCTTTTGCGGCTGCCATGGGTCACCCAGAACCTGGTGACGCGCTCTATGTGTCCACCACCGACAGGCCCGAGTTGCGACTCATCAACCACATCTCACAGGACCTGAAAACTATTCGAGTTGGGCACGAGAGTTTCGGCGAGCGCTCGTCACAAAGGACAAGGAAGGCTTTATTGACAATACTGTCCCGATTCCAACCGACGAAAAAATGAGAAGGCAATGGAGAAAATGTAACCAGTTGGTTAGAACGTGGATAGGAAATTGCATAAGCCCAGAAATCGCAGCCGGTTTGCCCCCAACAAAAGACTCAAAAAACATTTGAGACAATATTAGAGAGATGTACAAGAAGTTGGATCGGGCGAAGATTTTCTCGCTGCATCAAGCTCTCAGCGAACTAAAGCAAGGAAACATGTCCGTGATGGCATGCTTCAACAAGCTGTTAGCCCTCTGGAACGAGTTGGAAGCCGCCGAAGAAAAACTTCAAGGGCCCGAGACAACACTTCGGCGGTTTAAAGAGATGAGAGACAGGGAGAAAGCTACTCGGTTTTTACTGATCCTTAACGAATCATTTCTTACCTTTAGGTCGCAGATATTGGCTATGGAGCCAGCACCCACCCTCGGCCGGATCTTCTAATTAGCCGTGCAAGAAGAAAGCCAGAGACTCTCCTCATCGGACAACAAGGCTAGCGAAACCCTAGCGCTGGCGGCAAGAATCCAGAGGGGGGAGATGGCCAGCGAAACCCTACCGCTAGCGGCAAGAATCCAAAGGGGGGAGAAAACCCTAGAAAAGAAAAATGACCCATCGCTAGGGTTTTCCTTCGAAAAGCGAGGCTTTAAAGCCCCTTCAATGGACTGTCAAGATTGAGGGTAGCGATCCGACGGTCCACAAGGCATGCGATATCCGACTGATCTGGACGGCGGAGATGCATCCAAATCTAAGGGATCCAATGGCCCAATTTTTTCGAAAGCCATGGAAGTAGAATTGACTCCTTGATAGATAATCACACATGAGATCTTGTTACCCTACCCTTGCATCGCAAAGCCATCGGATGCAAATGGATATATAAGATCAAATATCAGGCCGACGGATCAATCGAACGATACAAGGCTCGATTGGTGGCAAAGGGCTTCACACAGCAGGAAGGTTTTGACTATCACGAAACCTTTTCCCCGGTAACCAAAGATGTAACCGTCCGCTCCTTTCTTTCAGTAGCAGCCTTCCAAGACTGGTCATTACATCAAATGGACGTTCATAATGCCTTCTTGCATGGGGATCTAGACGAGGAGATCTATATGGAAGTGCCACAAGGTTTATGGAGATAGGGGGAGAATAAAGTATGTCGTCTCCGAAAATCTTTGTATGGACTCAAGCAAGTTTCCAGACAGTGGTACGCGAAATTTGCTAAGTCTCTAATAGCTACGGGTTTTCAACAGTCCAAATTTGATTTTGCGGTCTTTACATGGACTCAAGGTACGTCATCTATTTACTTGATGATATACGTAGATGATATACTTATTATGGGCAACGACGAAGTGGCTATCAAGGGTTTCAAGGAATATCTACATTCCACTTTCCATATTAAAGACCTAGGTCCTCCCAAGTATTTTCTTGGAATTGAAATTGCGCGGTCAGACCAAGGTATCTCCCTCAGCCAAAGGAAATTTGCCCTAGAAATTATTTCAGAAGCAAGTTTATCGGGATGTAAGCCAGCAGTGATACCAATAGAGCAAAATACCAAACTCACTACAGCGGATTATGATGCTGGACTATCTCAACAAAATGATCCCATTCTCAGGGATCCATTGGGGTATCAGAAACTTGTTGGGAAGCTTATATATTTGACTATGACCAGGCCAGACATAAGTTATGCTGTGCAGACGCTCACTCAATTTATGCACCAACCCAAGGAATCTCATATGAATGCTGCACTGAAGGTGGTAAAATACTTGAAGAAAAGTCCTGGACTTGGCATTCTCCTTTCCAGGAAATGTGACATGAGGATGACTGCATATTGTGATGCAGACTATGTAACTTGCCCAATAAGCAGAAGGTCCATAACCGATTTCTGTATTAAGTTGAGGGATTCCTTACTTTCGTGGAAGACGAAGAAACAGCCAACCGTTTCATTATCCTCGGCAGAGGCAGAATATCGTGCCATGGCTAAAACCACATATGAAATAGTGTGGCTACGAGGATTACTTCAAGATCTCGAGGTACAAGTTAAAGAGCCGACAAGATTATTTTGTGACAATGATGCAGCCCTCAAACTTGCATCAAATCCCATTGTGCATGAAAGAACGAAACATATAGAAGTGGATTGTCATTTCACTCGGGAGAAAATTCAGCAAGGAATGATCGAGACACAAGGGATTGGAACAGAGGAGCAACCAGCAGATGTCTTTACCAAACCCTTATGTCAGAGACATCATGCGTATCTCTTGAGCAAGCTAGGCGTCTTGGACATCTACAAGCCACCAGCTTGAGGGGGAGTGTTGGAAGATACGCAAGATACTAGAGGATCAATCAATTTGATATTATTGAATCAATCAAGATCATTCAATATCAATCAAGATTATTCAATATCGGATCTAATATGTATATTATTTTATTGCCTTTTCTTTACACATATCTTGTACTATAATATCAATTGTGTATACTGAGTAAATAGACAAGAATATACAGAAAATTTCCTCAACTCTTCTCTCTCGACTTCTTCCTTCACATCTTCTTTCAATCTATCATGGATGAGAAATGATGACATGCTTTCAAGTTCTGTATGGATGACTTGATCTTGTGAAAGTACCACATGAACCCATGTCCATGATCTCTTGCAAAATTGAGCATGAATTCATCCAGAATATCCTCCGTATCGTGTGCAACCTCTTTGACCTGTTTCACCCATACCTTCAACTCAGGGTCATCTTCTTGCGATGACTCGGCTCTTCTTAGAAATTTTCAGAGTCTCTAATTGCTCTCTCCTCTGCTCCGTTGCTCTGTCTACGATGGCTTTCCCTTGCTTTTAGTTTGAAAATAGATACTCAGTCACATGGGAAATTTGGGGTTGATACCTCGAAATTTCGTAATTTTGCCTTCTGTTGTAGAAATGATTTGCTGAAGGGTAAGTCTTTGCAAAATCAAATCATGTCAAATAATTTGTTTGATTTCATATGAGGATAACAAATTTTTAGTGAGAACTCCATTTCAATTTGTTAATAGCGTGTTCAATTAGATGTTAGACTTTTGAGGTTTTTACTTTGAAAATTTCGTGATTTTACATTTTGTTGTAGAGTTGATTCGTTGAAGTGAAGTCTTTACAAAACCGACTTATGTCAATAATTTGCTTGGTTCCATACAAGGGCCATAAATTTTCACTGAAAACTCCTCTTTGGTCTATTAATGGCGTGTTCAAGTAGATGAAGAACATTTGGGGTTCCAAGCTTGGAAATTCCGTATAACACATCCACTGTCATAAATGAACAAGAATCGTGTTAAATTAAAATTATAATAGCAAGAAGATAGCTATAAAGATTGATTACAAATATGATCGAAAAAGTAAGATGAGAGATTTTTGGTTCGTGTTTAATATGATCTGCTTTTTAGAATTTTCTCTCAGAAAATTGTCACCTCTTTTTCGTAAACCATTTATCAAATATTACATTAATCATTGTGCTAGGGGAATGAGTTGTACAACAAACTTGTGAATGCAATTAAAAGCTGTTTATCTCAACTCGAGACAATCTCCCCATGTCTTCCGTCGCAGGCCGAACATCCTCCGCGTAATTCAAAATAGAAGAAACCTATTGCCTCCTATTAAAAGCAAAGTCACCAGCTTTGGGAAAATCAAATTTAGAGAGGGACGGAGAAGAAACATACATACAAAAATGCCCGTAACGAGCAAAAACACTCGAGCAAGGTGGCTATCAACTGCCAAACATGATTGGCTTTCAATTATAAGAATGTAAATTGATTCCCAAAAGAATGGATATGCTGCTCTGTCCATGTAGTTGTTATTGCTAATACAAAAGAAAATAGTGCAGCGAAACATTCATTAAAATGATTGTGGGAATTCATCCTCATGAAAGAATAGTTCTTGGCGACTGAAACATGGGGCGTATGTAGCATTTGCCTTGCTCTGTTTTCATATAAGAAAATTACTCAATTTTGCAGAAGACATAATAAATTTTCGGGTACATATTAATTTGATTAATGAAGAATTAATCTGTAGTATGTGGCATATATCAAGTTATCCAGGTATTAGAAATATTAAAAAGTAATGTGCATGGAGAAATGTTCATCCCCAACATAGATAAGGCACATGTTGAAACCATACACCATCAATACATTTTGAATTGGTATTCCATTTTGACCAATAAGAATAACTTGATTGTGCGTAGGTAATGGCATCGAATTCGAATTTGACTTTGAATCTTTCTTATCATACAAATATTCGTTGAAATGCCTATATTTCTTATTAGAATGTATTTTAACGTTGCATAACAAAAATGAATAAAGTTATGTTAGAATAATAAAGATGGTGTTATTTCACTTGTTTCCAAATGAAGCATTATTAGTTAATTTCACGTTTTAGGACAAGACCAAGGATTAGAATGTAAATACCCCGAAATTTATCGAACAGGAAATTGAGAGAAAAGGGGGAAAGAGAAAAGAGAAGTAAAGAAGAAGAAAAGAAAAAGGAAAAGAAAATATTGAGTGCACAACTGCCCATCATACAGATTTACACCTCCGTAGTCCATCATTTTCTTCATCTCTCTGTCTCTGTCTCTATCTCCTTATATTCATTTCGTCCTTCATTATACCTATCGATCTGGCAATCGATAACTAAACCTAGATTCCCTGCTTCGACCAGTATAATGGAGATGATTTCTTTGTTGACTCTGGTGACTGGCAGGGGCCAATACATCACTCTAATCTACGATACTTCAGAGAGAAACGCGGCTCATTACCCTGCCCTTGATGTTAAATTAAACCTAAGTTCCCTGCTTGCATCCCTTCTTTTCATGGCACGTTTCCACTCTTGACAAGAATTATGTTAAATTAAACATTAGAATAACAATAACTTAGCCTTAAACATTAATTACAAATATAACTGAAAAAGTAATATGACAAAGTTTTCGGTTCGTGATTAATATGATCCGTCCGTTAGAATTTTTTCCCACAAAATTGTCACCTCTTTTTCGTAAACCTCTTATTAAGTATTACATAAATCATTTTGCTAGGGGAATGACTTATATAAATAACTTGTAAATACAATTAAAAACCTTTTTTTTTCAACTCGAGACAATCTCTCCATGTCTTCCGTCGCAGGGTAAATTTTTGGCCCATTCCAAAATAGAAGAAACCTATTGCCTCCTATTAAAAGCAAAGTCAACGGCTCTGAGAAAATCAAATTTAGATAGATTGGAGAAGAATCAGATATAGAAAAAATTCCCAGGATGAGCAAAACACTGGAGCACATAGCAGCTACCAGACGAAATGGGCTGCGGCCGCCTCAACACCATATTCCGTTGCTTCTCCCCCGCCGACAACTCCTTCGCTGCCTACAAGGTCATCGACAAGCGCCGCCTCTCCAACGTCACTTACCACCAATGCCTCGTCAACGAACCCAAGCTCATGACCCTCCTGTCCCCTCACCCTCACATCCTCCGGATCCTCGACGCCTGAGAGGCCAACGACCGCCTCTCCCTCATGCTGAAGCTCTGCGAACCTGACACTCTCTACGACTGCATATTGTCCCGCAAGGCCCTCCCCAAGCCTGAGGGCAACTCCTCCGCGCCTTCATGCATTGTGACCCCTCGAGCGATGTTCACCAGGACGTGAAAGCCGAGGACATGCTTTTCGATTCAAGGGATGTCCTGAAGCTGGCCGACTTGGGCTCGGCAGCCTGGTTGCATGAGGGCAGGTCCGTGAAGGGTGCCATGGGAACGTCGTACTACGTTGCACTGAGGGTGCCGATGGGGAGGGAGTAAGGGGAGGAGTGGGGTTCATTTTTCTTGATTTTTAGCCGCATAGAAGAAATAGAAGAGCACGAAGGTGGTTTCCTTTAAAGCCGTAAAGAGAGGAGCTTTTCTTCTGTGAGCTTTACACTCAATTGAGTTGTTTTATTCGTAAACACTATATAAGTTTGGATGTAATTGAAGTGTAGATAACATCAGAGCATGTGAGCCATAATAAAATTGCCATAATAAATTTAGTATTCTCTGGATTATTTTGCTGCTGACTTTCCATTTGGACTAAGTACCAATACGCACATAGAATCACTTAAATCTTTGGTGTCATCTATCATTCCTTATTTATTTCTTTGGTAATTTCGTGTAATTTAATTGCAGGATCTGATTAGCTTCCACGTCATATTACAATAGCCAGTGTGGTGTTGTACGTGATGATCGTGGGGTCGCCGCCATCTTAGGGCAAGTTGGCCTTGAGGCGGTACTGAGGGGGAACCGAGGTTCCTGGTGAGGGCCTTTAGGATGGTGTCAGCCGGAGCAAAGGACTTGTTGAGCAAGATGACTTGCAGGAATGTTCGCAGGAGTATTTCCGCAGCGCAGGCCCTGAGTGACTGCTTCCGACTTTTTGGCCGATCGTTTTCTTCATCCATTTGATTTCGTTATCATGAAAACGTTCAAGCACAATTGTCGTAGATTAAATGGTGTTGAAAGGTCTTTGCAGCTAAACCATTTTTAATCTTTATTGCTAGACAATAAGAATTGGAGAAAAGTTCTTTCATGAATAGACAAAAAGTAAATTTGTAATCTTCCCATTCAACACGGATCAGAGGAATGTCAGTTGCGTTAACGTGTTATCCTAATCTAGGAAATGACACTTTTTCTATCCTTTTGTGCCTCCCTTTGTGGTTTTCCCCTGTGTTTTTGTTCTTCTTTCTTTTTTTTTTTTTTTTAATCCTGAGTGGAGGAGAGACTCTGGACTTTGCCTGATCCTCTGTTTGGGTATCTCCCAGAAGCACTAAGAGACTGTCACTATCAAAAGTTGCGAATAATTTTCTTGAGAGAGAGGGAGATGACCAGGTTTGCATTGCATTTGTCTAATGCTACAAACTGAAGATTCAAGGGATGAACATGACTCCAAAAACCCATCAAGCTTTGTGTTTGGTACGACTCTGCAGTCGGTTTGTGGCCCCATGAGTCTGCCCCGACAAGCGACGGCAGCTTCTTCTTCCCCAGAATTTCAGCAACTCTGTTGTCATTTCTATCTTCTGTGCTTGTTGTATACTAGGGGCTAAAGAACTTTTTGGTCCTTTTCTTTTCAAAATTTTTCTTGATATTTGGAGAGAGCAAAGAATTGACAATAGAAAGTAAAGAATCTACTTTCCATTTGCACATGCCTAGTGTCATGGCCAAGAGGTTTCTGTAGCTAAAGGGCCGTGCCTTCTTGAGGAGGACTCCTACGATTGCTAGGGTTTCCAACAAAGGAACTTCTTGAACGTTCCAAGAGCGGGCTATACGGTAATTACGCCAAGATCTAGAAGCCTCCTGCCATTAGTGTCGGTAGTTGGTAGATGGGGTGGTACGATCTCATCCGTCGAATGAAAACTCGATCAATGAATATAATCCAAGGGACTCTAATATAAAAAGGGTGCCCTCCCTCTCATTTGTACGCATCCAAAAACCATTTCAGTAATCTAAGGTTCCTTTATTTACAGAGCTTCTCTCTCTAAAAACTTTATCTCTCTACGATCCGGGTGAGCGAGTGAGTGAGCGATCGATCCGAGCAAGGCTTGGCTTAGGCATCCCATCAATTTCCCGTCAATTTAAGTTGATTCAAAAGAGCCTGAGTCACCGCACGGTCACGATCCCAATTGATCGGTCCGTGACACTAGCATGTGATTTTTAATAGGAAAATTGTAATTCTTCTCATTTCTTTATTCAAATCACTCTTTTGCCTCCACGTAAGCTAAAACAAAATCCAAATTCATACAACAAATGCGGAAATTAAGAAACAAATGTACTGATCACTGAATAAGATAACAACAAGAAGAAGAAGATAGCACCGGGGACCGAGGGTAATAAATTCAAAGATAAAGGTATTGAAATGTCTAGATAAAAATATTGATGATGGAAGAAATCTTAAAAGCACAGAGGATCCTCTTTCTTGTGGTGATAGGCCTCCAAGGATCAATGTTGGACCGAGGGGCTAAGATCTCTATGATCTATGAAACTTCAAGAAGAACCTCACCGCAGCTCATCACCCTACGCTTGATGAGATGATAGCAATAGGGGCTAAGATCATATGGCTCCCAGTGAACCTCTTCCCAATAGAGGAAATAAAATTCTGGGATACGTTCCATCACCTCCTCATAATACTCTTGCTGGATAGTCTCCCTCATCATTGTGCTATTGCTGCATAGATATAACGCAAGAGCAAATTTTTCTAGCATGCCATCAAATCGGAGATTTGTGAGGAGGCCGCGGATGAAAACCAGTACTGATTACCAGTCCAAGAGCTTGCATTCATCAATGGAGAGACTTTGAAGGAAAGCATTGCCTGACCATTCATCGACACAAATCTTAGATTTTCCAAATTGGTGAGGCACAAGTCCTTGAGCTTTGGGAACCCTTTATCTTCAAAAGTCAATGTTTCCCCATCAAAGGCACTCTTCAATACAAGCTTCACGAGATTGGGCAAATTCTAGAGAGCAATTAGGGGGCTCAATTTCAATTGGCTCCATCCTAAATGCACTTTGGCCAGATTGTTTAGTAGAGGAAGCCAACGAGGTAGCTTCTTTAGACATCCTTTGATATACAGACGCTGAAGTAGCGGGGTGGTGAAGATAGAAAATCCAAATCAATAACTTCATACTCACTTTCTACAACCACCTCTAGTGATCGAAGTTTAGTCATCTTCTCGAGGGAGTGGCATATTCCCTTTCCATCAACTTTCTTCAAGTCAGTTATGCCTAGCCTCCTTAGTTAACTCTCCTGGCTCTCACATTGTATTCTTGCTTCAACCACTTACAGCTTTTACATAAGACAGTTTTTGCAATGATGCTAGCGCTCCAATGTGCTAGGAGCTAGAAATCCAGTAACAGAACGAACGGGTATAGAAGATACGAATTTTGCATAATTGTACATCAACAAATATTGCAATTTCATGAGCTTGGTTTTCTCCACAAGAGCTTAGAGACCAACGTGTATTTGAGATCTAGAGTCTCTATATTTTGGAGTTTCCCAATTGATCTAGGAATGATACGCATTTAGTCCTTCTCAAACTTAGATCCTTTAAGTGGAACATAACTAGTATTTGTTGGGGGAACTCGTGAAGGGGTGAATCTCTTAGATCTAACACCCTTAGCAATCAACAGCCACTTGAGACAAAATGCTCATTTGAGCTAAACAATGTTGCTGACTCAAAAATAAGCAAAGAGTGTAGGGTGGGGAGATTTAGCTACTTCAGTGCATTGTTGCAGGTGTATTGGATTAATATATGCCGAACTCTTTCTTACAATTCTAACTTTTGCCTAGATGCAAACGTAACAAATTTTATATCCCTTAGCTTAGAAATAGTACTTTCACGCATTAGGTCATGTACCCTACAACTTCTTATCCAACCGTCGAAAGTTGTTTATGCAATTGGCACCAAACTTCTGTTAACAAGCTCCTTCAAGTATATTTGAGCAACCTCCTCCCATGTCATCCCTTCTCTTTCCTTAACAAATCCTTCTGCAATCTACAGACAGATGAGTCTCTCACACTCAATCACACAATCCTCTAGAAATACTCCCAAATACATAAAGCAGCTTTTCAGCTTATAATGCAAATCATTGTAACTCAAGCCAAGAATTTTCTTGAAATTTTGTTGAAAGTCTTTCACTATAGGCTTGAGACTCGTGCTTTTCATGATTTCTATTCCTTGAAGGACAGGTTGCTGAGATTCTCTATGAAGTTGAACAATCATCTCCCTCAAAATATCCTCAATTTGATAAGACCGTGAGACATTAATCCATGCATGGCTTTGGAAGTAGGCTTTTACTTGCTGATTGCGGTAGACTCTTCTTGCCTCTTCCCTGAACCTCCCATCCCAAAGATTTATACAACTTCAAGTTTGGGTTCTCCGTCAATAAGCCAATTGATTATTTCTTCTCTCGGCTCGTCAATCCCAACCAGTTCACCTTCCTTGACTAAAAAAGCGTCCACCCTAAGATCGTACCATGAGGTGCCTCTGGTGGATGCTCTCGCATTTTGCTCTGTGCGATACAACTTGAAATGGTATTGCCGATGCCGTTCGCCAATGCTACTGACTCTTGACTTGATATCAGCTATCTTGGAGGAGATATGATGGCGTGCTTTAAAGTTCCATATGGATGGCTTGATCTTGTGAAAGCACCTCATGAACTCATGCCCGTGATCTCTTGCCAACTTGAGCATGAATTCGTCCAGAATATCCTCCATGTCATATGCAACCTCTACGACCTGTTTCACCCATACCTTCAACTTAGGATCATTTTCTTGTGAAGATTCGGCACTTGCTAAGAAGGCCTTCATGCGCTCAAACTCATTCTTGATGAGTTCAATTTCTTCACATACCCCTTTCAATAGTTTCACCTCTTTGTCAACCAACTTGTCAAGCTTCTCGACCAAAGAGGACACTGCGGATTCTGCCATTTTCTCTTGCTCAGTGATCTCACGAGATCAAAACTCAGGCTAGAAGAAAATAGGGTATAGCAGTTTGCTAGCACAGTCTAAGAAGAATAGAAAGAATCCTTTGAATGAACATCCAAATGGGCTTGAGTTCATCTATTCAGCGTCCATTTGACGCCACCAGTCTGGTTATTCCATACCTGATAGCTAAGCAAACTGCCAAGTAAAGCATTTCAAGAAAGGGCCCTAAACTAAAGGAATTAGAGCTTCCTCTGGTTGCTCCTCAGGGGCAAGGTATATAGGCTAGCTTTACCCAGTGGCAGATTTTTATCTTGCCTTGCTCCATAATCCATTTAGGATTCCAGCCGACAGCAGCATTTGCACTTCATGCGCTTCGCAATGTGCTCCTCGTGTGACTGGACGAAGTCATGATCCAGTCAGCGATGGACGCAAGCTTTTGCCCTATGGGGAAGAGGGCGACACAAGTTGAGAGTAAGTAAGACCAAAAATAAATAAATAAATAAATAAAACAATGCTTAAATATTTCTTATACTAACCAAAGGCACAAACAAAAAAGAAAAACCTAACAAGGTTATTTTTAAAGCATAGGGTTGTGGTAGTAAGCTCTTGCAAATTGGTAATTCTCCTAATCATGGCTATTTTCAAGAAAAATAAGGCGAACTGCTTTTTACAAATGAGTACTGATGTAACTCTCTAACTCTCACCTTTTGTGTTGTTAAGTTCTCTTACTCACTGAAATTGAATCAAGTCCTCTCTAATCGCCCGTCGACTATATCGTCAATTTGCTTAAGTGGCATAGTGAGCGGTTTGTAAACCCTTGCCCCCGTGCTCTGCCTAGATACCCCAATCAGCGTAATCACGGTTCGTAGGAAGGGGAATCTCAAATGAGAAAGCAAGACAGTACGAGTGCTGATCATCTGACCCCGTTCCATATTGTTGGGTTGTTCAGTTTGAAGAAGTGTTTGAACCAATTTATGTGCCAGATTTGCTTTGTTGGGAGGCATTGATCCTTACCACATATCTCCTCCCCAAGTAATTAAGATCAGCTATTAAATATCATATTTTGATCTGATATGAGTAGGGTAATCAATAAGCCCAAATGACCCATTTAACTCATCCCATAACCTTGGGAAATTGGAGAAATTTCACATACAAGGCAGTGTTGACGCACTCTACTTTACAAAGAGGACTATAATGCTCATTCCCGTGAATATTTTCACATAAGCCCGGTGCTTGCACTCTGGATACATATGCACCATTAAAACTTGTGGATCGCAATTAATTTCATATGAGACATACCAAATTGAATTGTTCAGATGGACAAAAGGCATATACACAATTCATACAATAATTTCCGCATCTTACTGTGACATACATTTGGAGCTAATATATTTAAAGTACCTAAAATGGGTAATTAATTTAGGGACGATGCATAAAGTCATGTCAAAACGATGAGGTTTAATTTTTTTACAATGGCCAAATCGTTTGAAAATCAATTACAAGAAACAGATGAAGTCTTGATGCGCATGACTTAGTCATCAAAATTGAAGCACTCTTGTCAAAGATTTCGCCAATGTGTTTGAATAATTTTTCACGGATATATAATCTGTGTACGCCATACAATTTGATACTAAAATTAGTCTTGGGAAAGCACCGTTTAGTCCCCAAACGTCATTCCCTCCACGTTCCTCATCAACATACTCAAATAAGTTTGAAATATGCGAAGACATCATAGCATATGAGGAAGATAAAATGAAAATCAAGCGAGCCATTGACGAACTATGTGCCCCATTTTAGTTTGTTGCCTAACGCCTACAGTTTTATGCACAGAGATAGCAAATATGACGTTCTACTTCTTTATATAGAAGTTAGTTAGGATATAAATGAAAATGTGTAAATTAGCAACATGAGGGAAGGCCAACGGAGAGTGCTTGATCGAGTCAAATTATTTGCATTAACTAGGAAAGGTTGGCATTTGGCATCAAGAACTCGGGAAAAAAAGTGAAAAAGCGAATCAGTTAACAATTTTGAAATGTGAACCTAAATCTAACACCACACGACAATTATGACGTTCCTACTCACCAGAACCAAAGTTGTATTGTTTATACATAGGAAGAACCAGGACAAGACTAATAGGGTGGACAACATATAAAAGAGCTTAAGTCAAACCGATGATGATGTTGTTATTTGGTGTGGCCGGTCCGTTAAATTTTGTCTCGGTTGCGTCAATTAGGATTCAGTTTGACCTTGCGAAAATTAAATCAAATATCAACCAAATACAACACCGAAGTTTATGTTATCTAAAATCAGTTTCCTTTTCCCTTAATTACCATAAATCTGGCTAAAAAATACTGGACTTACTAAAATTGATTTACAAAACTGGTCTATTTAGTGACTTTTTAGCCTGTCAAAGGTTTTGAAGTGCATTTCTTAGTAAATAATTTAATCTTCCAAGCATAGAAAGTGGGCGGTACATTTTTATTTTTTATTTTTTGCCAAACAAATAGTAAGCTAATTTTGCTTAGACAAGATAGTTTGGTGGTCCAACATCTAAACTGAGCACACTCTAGACTCATTTCCATCATTGCATAACGAGAAGATTCTTAAATAGACTCAATTCATGTAAATCAATGTAATCATAACCATTCATGAACTTAATCATAGCCATTCATCGTGTTGATCTGTATGGTTGACTTATTAAGTGAGTTTTACATGCGTGACTAGTTATAGTTCATTTAAGTCAATCCATAACTACCGATTTACCTTTGTGTTAATAAGAGTAACACCTAGCATTGTCTCATGTCATGACATGTTTGAATTTACATTGCAAGCAAACTAAGGCTTTTCAAAGTCAAGAAGTGACTAAGGAATTAGAACCTGTATCTAGATTCTAGAGTAGATCCAAACTATTTGAAATCCAGCCCTATATCACCAAACCAACCACCATGGTAATCTTTCTTGTCAAATTCTCAACAAGCTCGGAGGAGAATTGTGGAGTTGTCTGCGCTTTTCAAACCTGATTCTTGTTGGGCAATCGAGAAGCTTCCAAGACATGAACTTTAGGACAGTTTTGGTGAACATTTATGCAGGAATGTTAAATTTGCCACGTTGTCTTCTTGCTTTTAAGATTGTCTTTTCATTTTGCCGCACTGTCAAGATAAAATTTGAGAATCATTAACTGGGTTGAAACTTGAAGCCTGAATTTCAAGAAACAAGATATAAAATGGATGCTTAGGCGGATTTTGCCATCTATTCTGCATTCATAGTTTCTTCACCATTGGATTTTTTTTTAAAAATTTTTTTTTTAAAAAAAAAATATTTTAGCAAATTAGAAGCAAGCGGAGATTCGCCAATTAAGAGAAGGAGCAAGGAAACCAAAAACACCGAACGTGGAAATTTGCAGCTAATCGCAAGGATTTTGTACGGCTTCTTTCCCGGCGCCCGGAAATCTTTCCTCCCTTCGGAATCTCGAGAAAATCACGCAGGCCCGAGAAAACCCAGAGCTTTGTTTGTCGAAAGCCGAAGAAGGAACAGCGATGCAGAGTCGGAACCAGGGGAATTACCGGAACCCGTGCCTGACGATGCACCAGCCATGGGCTTCTTTGCTCGTGTACGGGATCAAGTGCATCGAGGGCAGGTCTTGGCCAGCCCCAGTTCGCGGTTCGGTTTAGCGACTCTTTTTCACACTTCTAATTTCGCGCCGCAGTTCCGACTTTCTGGTTTTTCGCTGGTACCCAGTCTGAAACGATAAAGGAGTGAATTTGTTCATTGAGCCCTTTGATCTACTAATTTGATCTGTTCCCGATGTTTTCCTATCTGGGTTCTTGAAGTTTTCGGTGATTGTTTAGTTTTCTATGTCCGAGTTCTGTTGTGGATTGTGGAGTTCAAAGGATGAAGTGAATAATGAGAGAACCTGCAGAGACTGGAAAGAAGAGAAGGTTTAGCCACTGAAATTGAACAATATTTACTCATAGCACCTGCCAAAGAGAGAAGGGCCTTTTGTTCGGCACAAGATCTGTGTTTGACTTTCGCTGCACACCGATCTTTTCATGCTTCACAAGTTTATAGAAAACTGCCTGATTGGTTTGCAGAGAAATAACAGCGAGAACAAATTGAAACCAATATGTGGACTAATACAAACGAGGTTGTGTATTTTTTGAGAATGTTGAAGATAAAAGTTTTTATCATAAGCAAGTGCCTATCAACTGTGTTAGAAGTTGATGAGGGATGACTTAATGTTGCAAAAAGTTTGTGTAACTGAGAATGGAATGATGTGGGGCAACTTTAATACCTAGCGCATACTGTCCAGGGCAGTGGAAGATATGAAGTATGAACGTCTTGTACATGCATTAAGATAGCCTTGAGGAAGTTAGAATGTTACTCTCAGCTCATGTAATCAATTCTTTGTTGACAAACATTGTGTGAAAATTTTGAGTATGGAAGTTCAGAAAGTCTATGCACAAAGCTGGGATCTGGAAGTCCTGTCAACGTCTTCTTGAAGAAGTTGTGAATATTGTTTTACCTTTCCTTCCTTTTCCCTTTTGAGGATCTTTGACTGCATAGCACATCATTTGTGAAGGCTGCCTTTGGTTCCACGCTGCCAGCAAAGTTCCAGATGAATCCATGATCAAAGCCATGTAGTTCTACAGGGAGATTTATGTGGTGAATGGAATTACTGAAATTAAGTTCCCTGAGCACCATCCCGTCTCAGGACTACTAGGTATTCAAAGGGAGAGCTATCCATGCTGCAACTGCATGCTCAAAACTTTCTTCATTTTGAAACAGCACTTAAGCCTCCTAATTACTAGTTCTTGAAAAATTAAATCATATTTTGATGGATTTCTCAGGTAAATAGCAGTTTTATGTATGTCTTGATAGAAAAAAGTGTAGATATATGGATGCTTTTATCGCTCCATTATACCTGCATGAATTTCTGTTTTATCTAAGCTCTTTATTGGGCAAAGTTTCTAACAGTAGATTCCGCATCATAGAACAGGTGTTCGTCTTTTTCAGACAAATGTATTGACAATTGGAATGTTTTGCCTATGAAAAAAGGTGTGTCAAAGTGGTTGGCTGTGTCTGAGGTGAAGAACTAGCTTGCTGGGGTTGGGTGCCTGAAGGGGTGGGATACATCTTTTGCTTGCTTTTTCTCTCATTACCTATCTGATTTCACAAATTCAGTTTAACATTTAAACATTTGTAATTACAGGTAAGGCTGGAATCACTAACAGATTATTGCTGACTCTGTGAACAGCCACAGGTGTGTAAATCTGTCATATACGCAATAAGTACTTTGTTCTCTCATATGTTTATTCAGCATTTATGTATTTCCCACACTGATTCGACTTTGTTGATATATTTTAAGTAATACAGAGATCAGTCATTCCATTTGAGATGCAAGGGTATGGGAAGATCTACAGCTTGGAAAAGAAGGTAAAGGATTTGGCTACATAAGTTATCATCTTATGTGCACGACATTGCACATATGCTGACAAAAGAACTTTTCACAGATATATGAAGCTGCAGCCAGAGGACTTACTAAAGTGGAATTCCATGCAATCTTTTTCATTAAAGCCAGTTTCCCTATGACCGTATGTGTCTGAATCTAAACAAAGTAAACTGGGGAAATCGTTGAGTCTCAGTGCCACCATAGCTGGTGCATGAGCTGCTGCCACTCAGTTTTCAAAGAACCAAAATCATAGTACATCTTTTTTTATGAGAACAAGCGTGATGAATATCCAGATCAAGCAATCATCTTAATCTAGGAAAGTGCCTCTCTTATGGTATTCCTCTTGCTGCTGTGTTTTATTGAGCAGGACATGGAGAAGAGACTGTGGATTTGCCTGATCTCACCTTAAAAAAAGCTTCATGTCTCTCTCAAAAGCACAAAGAGGCAGTGACTATCAGAAGTTGCGTATAAATGTTGCGTATCAATTATGCTAGTGATGTGAGTAATTTTCCTGAGAAAGAGTTGCATTGCATTTGTCTAATGCAACAGACTGAAGATTCCTCCGACGGACAAGACTCAAAAAATCCACCAAGCATTATCTTTGGTACGACTCTGCAGTTAATTGAATGGTCACACGAGTCTTCCCCAACAAGTGACAGCAGCTTCTTCTTCCCCAAGAATTTCAGCAATTCTGTTGTTAATTCTATCATCTGTGCTTATAGTATTAGCTTTGGTTTATTCGAGAATCTGAGACAGTAGATAGATACTAGTGGCTTAAGAACTCTTTTGGTCCTTTTCTTTTCGAATTTTTTCTTGATATTTGGAGAGAATGAAGGATGTGAATAGAGAAGGTAAAGAATTTACTTTTACTGTTTTTACGAAAAGATGGTTTGCCTTAAATTGAGAATGTAAATTAATTTGCAGAAGAATTGGATTGGGTTACCTTCTTTTGTGGAGAATCGGTGCCTTTGTGCTAATGATGGATGGTTATTGAATGAACTAAAGCAATTTTTGGTGTCTCTTTCACTTGGAGTTAAAGCTGACAAAGAAGAATTTGTCCTGCTTATCATGTGGTTTAATTCATTTGCAGAATCTAAGGCAAAACAATAGACCGACCAGATGCTCTCAAGGGGTTTCTGACTTGTGATGATTATCCCGAATTGACAGCATTTTATCTTGCTAAACATTACATGGTGCAAAAGGGAAAAATTGCTTCCCAATAAATGATTGAATTGTTAACCGAGCAATTCAAAATTTTAAGTTATTAGAGAATTGACGTCACGTTTATCTTATATCTTAGCGAGCTAGCAGTCGATGGAGAAATAATGTGACTATATTTCGACATCGGACATGGGCAAGGCACAAGAGGTTAGATCTCAAAGTGAATAAATTTTACTCAAATGATCGCAAAATTGTGGAGAGGGGGGAGAGGGAAAACTAACTAGTGATGCTATTAGTGATGCAATCTTGAGGTCCGACTTTATTAAATTCTGGAGATGCATCTTAATTATTTGCAAGAAACAAAAGGTTTTAGAAGCCAATTTTGCTGCTCTATCTCTATGGCTTTCCATACTAATATAAAAGAAAATACTACAGCTGAAATTGCGGATGCATGCATGTAGCATTCGCCTCTTCATAAAAGAAGGTGTCCTCTATTCAATTTGGGAGAAGAACATTCATACTGAAATATAGCAAAACCAATAAAACAGAAAAAAAAATCCCAATCTTGCAGCCATAATACATGCTATTGCAAAATATGGTCTTTACTATAATATTTAATATTAAATTATACTTTTATCTAACAACTTAAACTCTTGTATTAGAGAAGGAGATTCAAGTCCAAATCTTTTTAAGTATGTTATTTGCCCCCCTTATTATATATTTTCAACTTAGTCTTAGGTTACAATTCAGTCTATGTGCAAGGGGAAATATTAAAATATTTGAATATTAAATGACAACTTCATCATCTAACAACTTAAACTTTTTAAGTAGTTAGTTATGGTGCAAAAAAATCTTTCATTCTTCGTCTCTTTTATTTTTTATTTTTATTTTCTTTTGACAAAACTCATGCCAAATCTAGTTGGATGCAATGGTGCTCACAAATCCATTGCAATAGAAGACCTTTGCAATGCACAAGAATAAAACATCCTTGTTACTCTTCATGAGATACTAATGAATTTACACTTTACTTTTGTGGCTATCTGCATTTCCTTCACTTGAATAATTAAACTTTTCTAATCTGAACTTTTAGAGTTGCCTAATCCAAAGATCTTTGTTAATGTGTTTTATGTCAGTTACATATCCGTATTTCGCAAGTCCTTTAAAATGTTTCGCAGATTTATCCCCTACTCGTATACCAAACTTTTTTGCGCACATATTATTTTGACTAATGAAGAATTAATCTGTAAAATGTGGCATATAACGAGTTTATCAAAGTATTAGAAAGATTAAAAATAATGTGCATGAGTAAAGAAGAAATAACACGAAACCCCACATGTTTGCCAGCAAACCTTGATGGTTAGTTAAAACTCTACTGAACTTTCGTACATCTGCTAATTCCTCCACCTATTTTTCGTTTGCACATGCCTAACATGTGATTTTTCAAGAGGAAAATTGTAGTTCTTCTAATTTCTTTAGTCAAATCACTCTTTCACCTCCATATAGGCTAAACAAAATCAAAGTTCATACAACAAATGCAGAAAATAAGAAACAAATGTACTGATCACTAATTAAGATAAGAAGAAGAAGAAGATAGCATTAGGGATCTGATGCCCGGTGGCGGCAATAAATTCGAACATAAAAGAATTGAAAGGTCTAGATAAACATATTGATAATGGAAGAAATCATAAAAACACTGAAGGATCTTCTTTTTCATGTTGACAGGCCTCTAGGGATCCATGACATGCAAGGCTCAATAAATCACTATGATCTATGAAACTTTAGGAAGAACCTCACCGCAGCTCATCACCCTCTGCTTGATAAGATTATAGCAAGAGGGGCTAAGATCATATGGCTCCCAATGATCCTCTTCCCACCAAACGAAGTAAACTTCCGGTTTACGTTCCATCACCTCCTCATAGCACTTCCTCATAGCACTCTTGTAGAATGCCCTCCCTCATCATTTTGCTATTGCTGTATGGATAGAATGCAAGTGCAAATTCTTCCGGCATCTCATTGGAATCGCAGATATGTGAGGAGGGTGAGGCGGTGGATGACAACCAATAATGATTGCCAGTCCAAGTGCTTGCATTGGTCAATGATGAGACTTTGAAGGCAAGGCATTGCCCGACCATTCATTGACACAAATCTCAAATTTTTCAGATTGGCGAGGGTTAATTTCTTGAGCTTTAGGAACGTTCCATCTTCAAAATCCAAATTTTTCCCCATCAAATGCATTTTTTAGAGAAAGGTGCACGAGATTGGGCAAATTTTGGAGAGCAATAAGGGGGCTTGATTTCAATCTGCTCCATCTCAAACTCACTCTGGCCAAATTGTTTAGCAAAAGAAGCCAATGAGGTAGTTGCTTTAGACATCCTTTAATATATAGACGCTGAAGAACCGGTGATGGTGAAGATAGAAAATCCAAATTAATAACTTCAAACTCACTTTTTGCAATCACATTTAGTGATCGAAGTTTGGTCATCTTCTCGAGGGAGTGGCATAGTTCCTTTGCATCATCTTTCTTCAGGTCTATTATGCCTAGCCTCCTTAGTTGACATAACTCTCCCAGCTCTTGCATTGTATTCTTGCTCCGACCACCTCCAGCTTTTACATAGCATAGTTTCTGTAGTGATGCTAGTGCTCCAATGCCCTGGGGAGCTGGAAATCCCGTAATAGAACAAAAGGGTCGAGAAGGTGTGTTTTTTGCATAACTATACACCAACAGATATTGTAGTTTCTTGAGCTTGGTTATCTCCACAGGCAGCTCAGAGACCAACGTGTGTTTAAGATCCAAAGTCTCCAGATTTTGGAGTTTCCCAATTGATCTAGGAATGATATGCACTTTAGTCCTTCTCAAACTTAGATACTTCAAGTGGAACATAACTAGTATTTGTTGGGGGAACTTGTGAAGGGGTGAATCTCCTAGATCTAACACCCTTAGTAGTCGACAACCACTTGGGACAAATTGCTCATATGAGCTAGATGATGTTGCTGACTCAAAAATGAGCAGAGAGTGTAGGCTAGGAGATTTAGTTGCTTCAATGCATCATTGCAAGTGTATTGGACTGACAGACGCCGGACTCTTTCATGCAATTCTACTTTCTGCTTAGATGCAAACGAAACAAAGTTTATATCCCTTAGCTTAGAAAGGATACTTTCACGCATTAGGTCATGTACCCTACAACTTTTTATCCGTCCGTCTAAAGTTGTTTCTGCAATTTGCACCAAACTTCTGTTAACAAGCTCCTTCAAGTATCTTTGAGCAACCTCCTCCAGTGTCATCCCTTCTCTTTCCTTAACAAACCCTTCTGCAATCCACAGACGGATGAGTCTCGCACACTCAATCACACAATCCTCTGGAAATACTCCCAAGTACATAAAGCAGCTTTTCAAGTTATAATGCAAATCATTGTAGCTCAAGCTAAGATTTCTCCTCAAATTTTGCATCCTCCCATTGCTTTCTAGTTCTGCAGCAAGGCAGCGAGAAATCATCTCCCACTCCTGATCATTTTTTGCCAAGAGAAGACCACCAATTGCCACTATGGCAAGTGGCAATCCCTCACATTTTTTCAAAATCTGTTGAGAAAGTTGTTCTAGGTGAGAAGGACAGGAATTCTCATAGAAGGCTTTCTTGTAGAATAAGGAACATGATTCCTCTAGAGACAGGGGCTTAAGTTCATAAACTTTTGATTCATTGGAGACAGTAGCAACATGAGCTATGCGGGTAGTGATTAATAGTCGGCTACAGAAATTGCTATTGGGCATTGCATTTGTTAGACCTTCTAGTGCTTCCTCGTCCCATACATCATCTAGAACAATGATGTACCTCTTTTGCTGCAGAAAGTCTTTCATTATTTGCTTGAGACTCATGCTTCTCATGATTTCTACTCCTTGTGGGACCGGTTGCTGAAATTCTCTATGAAGTTGTACAATCATGTCCCTCAAAATATCGTCAATCTTATAAGATTGTGAGACATTGATCCATGCATGGCTTTGGAAGTAGGCTTTTACTTGCTGATTGTGGTAGACTCTTCCTGCTAGAGTGGTCTTCCCTAAACCCCCATCCCTAAGATTGATACGACTTCAAGTCCAGGTTCTCCGTCAACAAGCCACTTGATAATCTCTTCTCTCGGCTCGTCAATCCCCACCAGTTCACCTTCCTCGACTAGAAAAGCATCCTCCCTAAGATCGTGCCATGAGGTGTCTCTGGTGGATGCGCTCGCACTTTGCTCTGTGCGATATGAGTTGAAATGGTATCGTCGATGCCCCTCGCCGATGCTATTGACTTTTGACTTGATATCAGCTATCTCGGAGGAGATACGATGGCGTGCTTTCAAGCTCTGTATGGATGACTTGATCTTGCGAAGGTACCCCATGAACCCATGCCCTTGATCTCTTGCCAACTTGAGCATGAATTCATCCAGAATATCCTCCGTGTCGTATGCAACCTCTACGACCTGTTTCACCCATACCTTCAACTCAGGGTCATCTTCTTGCGACGACAACTCGGCACTTTCTAAGAAGGCCTTCATGCGCTCAAACTCATCTTTGACGAGTTCAATGTCTCCATGTACCCCTTTCAATAGTTTCACCTCTTTCTCAACCAAATTGGCAAGCTTCACGACCAAAGAGGACACTGCGAATGCTACCATTTCTCTTGCTCATTGATCTCACAAGATCAAAGCTTACTCAAGAAGAAAGAGGGTATAGAAGCTTTATCGAGTTCCGTTTGAAATAAAAGACAGAATCCTTCGAATGGACATCCAAATGGGCTTGAGCTCGTCAACTCCGCGAAGTCTTCCCATGATTGCACTAACAAAGTAAAGAAAGTTGTCGTTGGGCCCCAGTGCAAGTTTCTCATTTTGAGAAAACAATTGGGCGCTTGATTGGTGCTAAGTGGGCCATATTTTTTAGTCCAATGGTGATTGTCGCGGGCGCTGATGGGGCCCGCCCTTTAGAAATTTCCAGAGTCTCTAATCGTACCCTCTTATGCTCCGTTGCTCTGTCTGCGCTGGCTTTCCCTTAGGGGTGATCGATTCCCGGTTCGGTCCGATTCCACCTTGGCGGGAACCGAACCGGGAGCACCGGTTCCCAAAATTGCGAACCGTGGACAGGACCATTTGGTCTTAGGACCAGGAACCGGACCGGACCATCGGTTCCAGTCCGGTCCGGTCCGGTCCAACAAAATCTGCTCTCCTTTTTTGCTCTAAAGAGTGACGGACTTTTTTGTATCAAAGAGTGACTGCGCTCCGGACCGATCAATTTAATTCGGTTCTCGGGCGATTCAACGAAATTAATCACATGTTCCCACGTGCAAAATATTTGAACTTCACTTGTGTGATTCACACTTTGTGTGTTTCACACTTAACTTTAACCATAAAAGCCCTGAACAATTTGGTTAAAGGTTGGACTTGGCTTAAATTGTAATCCTATAAACAAGTAACGTGGGGACATTTTAATCACTAGAAGTCAAAAAATTGTAATCTTATTCGCTAAAGAGTATATCATCTAATTTCCTCAAGTAGGCAGAACAAAACACAAAGCAAGGATCATTCAACCATTCATCACAAAATCCCCAATAAATCAATTAAAAAAGAAAGAGTCACTTACTTTTCCTCTTTCTCTCGATAACTAACTTGCTGGTACCACTCGAGGAACCCTAAGAACAGAGAACTCAAGTCACAACCCACGTTACTAACAAGGAGATTTTTTTCTATAGATAAAAGAGTAACAAAAATAGTTTTAATGGTCTCTTGGCCACATAAGAGGTTCCTACCTCAAATTGCAATTTTGGTTGTAATAAGTTATCATGTTTATATATTTTATTAATTATATATATAAATTATATATTAAAAAATTTGGTTCGGTCCGGTCGGTCCGGTTCGGTCCGGTTCCCACCTTGGAACCGAGAACCATACCAATGGCCACCGGTTCCAAGATTAGGAACCAGGAACCAGGAACCGGACCGCCAACTGTGGGAACCGCCCAAAATTGACCGGTTCGGTCCAATCTAGCCGGTTCTCGGTTTGGGCGGTTCCCGTTGCACACCCCTACTTTCCCTTTGCTTTTAGTTCACAAATAGATGTTCAGTGAGATGGGGAGCATTTGGGTTGTTACCCCGAAATTTCGTAATTTTGCCTTTTTCTATAGAAATAATTTGCTAAAGTGAAGTCTTACAAAATTGAATCATGTCAAATAATTTGCTTGATTTTCTGTAAGGACAACAAATTTCTTGTCTCCAAAAAATTTGAAGTGAAGTCTTTACAAAGCTGAATCACGCCGAACAATTTGCTTGATTTCATACTAGGGCAACAAGTTTTTACCGACAACTCCACTTTGGTTTGTTGATGGTCGTGTTCAACAAATCATGTCATGGTTTGGTGCTAATTAAGTAGTCCATGCCGTGTTGAAAAAGTCAGAAAAAAAGGTAAAAGAAAAAAATGAAAAGAGCAGTGCAAGGCCCAATGCGCGATCGGCAACGGTTAACTTATTTGTCCTCATTGTTGACTCAATATTTTGTGATTTTTTTTATTCATGTACTATGTTGGTTATTTTTCCATCATGAGCTCTCTGAAAAAAGACTTTTACCATCATTTTCCTTTGAAATCTGCAATTGGGAAACTCGTAATGCGTAGAGTTGACTAATTCATCACAAGACTGACTGACTTGTTTTTCACTTTAGATTCCACATTCTTTGCATCTTCATTTGGTAATTTTTTAACCACCTTCGATTTTTATTGTAAAATTTTCTCTTACGTTTGAACAGGAAGCTCAATTTTATCTATTTTTTATGCTCCGAAATCTATATATATCAAGATAGATGGACTTGTAGAGTCATGGCACTCGAGTAAACATCATATGGTGAGGGTAGCCGCAGAGGCTTTTAAACAACAGAAGGGGTGATGTGAGATGCCCTTCTGCAGGGGCTTAACACTCTCTTAATGGCATTCTTCTCTTCTTTTTTTTTTTCACATTTTCTCTGTTTCCTATTTCTCCTCAAATTTGAAACCTAAAGCACGCTATTGGAAAACATTGTACTCACGCTATTTTTATTTCGAGAAAAGATCAACTTCCGATAAAGCAAGTTCGAAGAACCGGCAGTGGTTGAGTTATTTGTCCTCATTGTTGACTCGATATTTTGTGGTTTTTTTTCCTATACTATGTTGGTTATTTTTCCATCGTGAGCTCTCGAGAAAGGACTTTTACCATCATTTTCATTTGAAATCTGCAATTAGGAAACTCCTAATGCGTAGACTTGACTAATTCATCACAAGACTGACTGACTTGTTTTTCACTTTAGATTCCACATTCTTTGCATCTTCATTTGGTAATTTTTTAACCACCTTCGATTTTTATTGTAAGATTTTCTCTTACGTTTGAACAGGAAGCTCAATTTTATCTATTTTTTATGCTCCAAAATCTATATATATCAAGACAGATGGACTTGTAGAGTCATGGCACTCGAGTAAATATCATATGGTGAGGGTAGCCGCGAGAGGCTTTTAAACAACAGAAGGGGTGATGTGAGATACCCTTCTGCAGGGGCTTAACACTCTCTTTATGGCATTCTTCCTTTTTTTTTCACATTTTCTCTATTTCCTATTTCTCCTCAAATTTGAAATCTAAAGCACGCTATTGGAAAATATTGTACTCACGCTATTTTTTATTTCGAGAAAAGACCAACTTCCGATAAAGCAAGTTCGAAGAACCGGCATCGGTTGAGTTATTTGTCCTCATTGTTGACTCGATATTTTGTGGTTTTTTTTTCCTGTACTATGTTGGTTATTTTTCCATCGTGAGCTCTATGAGAAAGGACTTTTACCATCATTTTCATTTGAAATCTGCAATTGGGAAACTCCTAATGCTTAGACTTGACTAATTCATCACAAGACTGACCTGACTTGTTTTTCACTTTAGATTCCACATTCTTTGCATCTTCATTTGGTAATTTTTTAACCACCTTCGATTTTTATTGTAAGATTTTCTCTTACGTTTGAACAGGAAGCTCAATTTTATCTATTTTTTATGCTCCGAAATCTATATATATCAAGACAGATGGACTTGTAGAGTCATGGCACTCGAGTAAACATCATATGGTGAGGGTAGCCGCAGAGGCTTTTAAACAGAAGGGGTGATGTGAGATGCCCTTCTGCAGGGGCTTAACACTCTCTTTATGGCATTCTTCCTTATTTTCACATTTTCTCTATTTCCTATTTCTTCTCAAATTTGAAATCTAAAGCACGCTATTGGAAAATATTGTACTCACGCTATTTTTTATTTCGAGAAAAGACCAACTTCTGATAAAGCAAGTTCGAAGAACCAGCATCGGTTGAGTTATTTGTCCTCATTGTTGACTCGATATTTTGTGGTTTTTTTTTTCCTGTACTATGTTGGTTATTTTTCCATCGTGAGCTCTCTGAGAAAGGACTTTTACCATCATTTTCATTTGAAATCTGCAATTGGGAAACTCTAATGCGTAGACTTGACTAATTCATCACAAGACTGACTGACTTGTTTTTCACTTTAGATTCCACATTCTTTGCATCTTCATTTGGTAATTTTTTAACCACCTTTGATTTTTATTGTAAGATTTTCTCTTACGTTTGAATAGGAAGCTCAATTTTATCTATTTTTTATGCTCCGAAATCTATATATATCAAGACAGATGGACTTGTAGAGTCATGGCACTCGAGTAAACATCATATGGTGAGGGTAGCCACAGAGGCTTTTAAACAACAGAAGGGGTGATGTGAGATGCCCTTCTGCAGGGGCTTAACACTCTCTTTATGGCATTCTTCCTTATTTTTCACATTTTCTCTATTTCCTATTTCTTCTCAAATTTGAAATCTAAAGCACGCTATTGGAAAATATTGTACTCACGCTATTTTTTATTTCGAGAAAAGACCAACTTCCGATAAAGCAAGTTCGAAGAACCGGCATCGGTTGAGTTATTTGTCCTCATTGTTGACTCGATATTTTGTGGTTTTTTTTTTTTCTTGTACTATGTTGGTTATTTTTCCATCGTGAGCTCTCTGAGAAAGGACTTTTACCATCATTTTCATTTGAAATCTGCAATTGGGAAACTCCTAATGCGTAGACTTGACTAATTCATCACAAGACTGACTGACTTGTTTTTCACTTTAGATTCCACATTCTTTGCATCTTCATTTGGTAATTGTTTAACCATCTTCAATTTTTATTGTAAGATTTTCTCTCACATTTGAATAAGAAGCTCAATTTTATCTATTTTTTATGCTCCGAAATCTATATATTTCAAGACAGATTGACTTGCAGAGTCATGGCACTCGAGTAAACATCATACGAAAGTTATGACGTCGCTATGTTTAATCTCATGTATGGTGAATGAAATGATGATCACGAGGTCTCGTCTTAAAGGCTTAAGTTGTAAGTGGAGGGTAGCCGCAGAGGCTTTTAACAGCGAAAGGAGTGATGTGAGATGCCCTTCTGCAGGGGCTTAATACTAGGGTGTGCAAAATACCCGGAAACCGCTCGGACCGCCCGGAACCAGACCGGAACCGCCCGAAACCGGCGGTTCTTGAGGGAACCGGTCCGATTCCCGGTTCCAATTTTTGGGAACCATTGGGAACCGGTCCGGTTCCCGGTTCCATGGGCGGATCCGCCCACCCGGACCGGACCGATTCCCTTTTAATATTAAAAAAAAAATACTAAAATTGAATACAAAGCAATTGTTTTGTGGCAATTGTTTTTGCTACAGGATGAATACAAAGCTAAATATTAGGAATTCTTATGCTTTTTCGTTGTTTAGTTTATTTATTAATATAATGATGAAGGTGATGTATTCAATAAAGTCTTGTTTAGTTGCACTTCCTTTGTTTTCTTGTGTTTGGATGGTGCCTCATTTCACCTCCTTTGATTTGTTTGTGCGACTTGTGATATTTTGCCGAACCTAATGAGGGATATGTCCAATTCATAGCTTTAAGAGAGACCCATTTTTCCTAAACACTTACTACTCTCTCTACCTCTATATCAACTTACGTACATCCATTCCTTCATTGGTTGCATTTATAGTTGCAACAAATGAATTTTTGTTCCACGTACTTAAATTTGGTTTTTCTTTTTTGGCTTGCTTTGATGTCACGTAGTCGTTTTATATTGAAAATCAAAATTGGTTCGCGTCAAGATCGGTTCCATGGATCCACCCGGGGAACCGGACCGGACCGGCGGTTCGGTTCCGGGTGGATCCATGTAACAAACGGGTGGATCCCGGTTCCAATTTTCGGAACCGGTCCTTAGCGGGCAGTTCCCGGTTCTAGGTCGGGAACCGCCCGCCCGGACCATGCACACCCCTACTTAATACTCTCTTTGTGGCATTCTTCCTTTCGTTTTTCACATTTTCTCTGTTTCATATTTCTCCTCAAATTTGAAACCTAAAGCACGCTATTGGAATTGAACTCACGCTATTTTTTATTTCAAGAAAAGACCAACTTTCGGTAAAGCAAGTCCGAAGAGAATATTATTAATGAGTTTAGAACATATCAATGATGATGTTATAGAACGTTTGAACAAAAATATATGTTATGGCAGATCCAAAATTAAAACAAAATTGAACTGAGAAAAATGAAAGAACACCTGATTTACATGGAAACCCTGTGAGAAAAACCATGGGGGAAGGAGAAGTAAAATCCATTATAGAATTTCAAAGATTACAAAAGGTGGCTTTGAAAAACTAAGACTCTTTTGGTCTCAACTTCTTGACCTAATAACTTGAGAAAAACAATATTTATATTGCCCCCAAGCCCTAATGTTGGCCCAAGTCCATAAAAAGAATTCAAGATATACTCAACAAATCTCCACTTTGGGTTTAATTCTACATAAATAACAAACAATCTTCTCCTTCCATTAGAGGAAAACTCAATTACAACAAACATTAATCAAATCCAAGCAATGCTTGAATTTGGCAATAGGCAAAGGCTTTGTTATCATATCAACCGGATTGTTTTTTTACTTAATTGTGATTATTATGTGATAGTCAATTTGAGAAATAGCATTATGTTATTATGCACATATGGTCTTAGTTAAATCATGAAAGGAATGTCATATGTGGGAGAATGGAAGAATTATAGTATGGCATGCATGATATTATTAGTTGATGGTTTAATAAATATAAAAATGGTAAAATGTATTTGGCTATAAGAAGTTACGACTCCAATGAAATGATCAATTTTCATTGAGAAGTTACCATTCTTCTGAAGAAGTGTGACTCATATGAAAGTTAAAAGGCGCTTTGATAAAAGGCACATCTTAATAGCATATATAAATAAGAGTCTAGTTCTCTCTCTACCCATGACGTAAAAAGAATGTTGTATTTTATCCTCCATCAGATATTTCGGTTTTCCGCAACAATTATCTTCAAGCGTATCGCTATGGATAAAGATATGTCTTTATCTTTCTCAACGTGAAAATCGTGAATATCAAAGATCCTCTGTTTTATATTTCTACGTAAAAGAATTAAGTTATATATAACACAAATTATGTCGTGAGCAAGCGTACTCATGTTGCATTATCTAGCAGTCAAATATCTCGTTTGAAGCAACTTCTTAACCATTAGTATTTTGTTGAGTTGAAGAGCTTTCTAATTGTAATATATTGGTGAGATTGCAATTTCACAATGAACAAGAATCATATCAAATTGATATTAAACTAAACATAACATAGACATAATGATTGATTCCAAATTTGATTGAAAATGTACCAGCGTTTTTGGAGCGTGATTAATATGATCCCCTGTTAAAATTTTCTCTCATAAAATTGTCACCTCTTTTACGTAAATTAATTTTGTAAATCGAGTTTAACATTCCTAACATTACATATCCGCTTACTATAAAAAGACAATGTCATACAATACTACATAATTATTTTGCGAAGGGAATGAGTTGCATAAGAAATTACATGCAATGAAAAGCCGTTTTATCTCTACTCCTCCGTGACCTTGCTCACTGCCACCACCGCCTGAGCCTCGTGCACCTAGAAGTGAAGCCCGAGAACATACAGTTCGATTCGAGGGGTGTGCTGATGCTGGCAGACTTCGGCTCGGGGGCCTGGTTGCACAAGGGCGGGCCCGTGGAGGGCATCGTGGGGACGCAGTGCTACGTAGGAGGGATTGAGCACGGAAAACTTCAGCCCAAACGCAGCGTGGAATTCTTCTCTGTTATTGCTGTCGCTTTTGGCAACTACAGAAAGCGTCTTGGGAACCGATCTATGTTCCTAATCTGCTTTGTTGATCCTTACCACATGCCTCCTCCTAAGTAGTTAAAAATGAGCTGTGAGGTCACCCCATAAACTCGAGAAATCTGAGAAAGTTCGCTTGCAGGAGCAGAGGCATTCTAGTTTATGAGGAGGACTATATCGGACGCTCAGTATAATGCCCATCCCATTGAGATACTATTTTATGAGATCTGCACCACAAGAACTTGTGTATCACAATGAATTTCACACAAGACCTACCGAAATTAGACACATTACAAAACACCTGTACATAATGGCGATAGGTGAAGATATCGCAAATGGATCGATTCCACCGAACCTGATGCTACAGTGATCTGTAATCGGGTCTATTTTTCCTATTGGCTCGCTAATTTATTTGGAAGAGTTCCATGCCACACACACTAGGAAGACAATTAGACGTAGTCTTATTTGATTGAATGAGTAGTGCCCATGGCCACGGTGCAAGCCGCCTGCTTTAAAGTGACGGTGGCAGTGGCGAATACGTGATGTTTATGTATTTATTGGTTGGGCTGACCATCGGCAGAGGCGGTAGCGACCTGGCGGAGACCATGATCATGGCATGCTTGAGCTTGTATAAACTTGCGGAGGAAACCTTTTTGGCAGATGGCATTGATACTAAAAGGAGCTTCTCTTGGAGAGGCTTTGCCCATGAACATGGCAAGTAGCCCATGAATCATCCAGTGGGCTAGTGACGAACCATGTGACCCAATTTAGAGTGTTGCCTGTAGTTTTCTGCATAGAAGACATACGGACCCCTAGAGTGCCATAACTTGACAAAAATGGACAATCAAGTGTTATAACTTACGAAAAGTACACTTAAATGCCAAAATCGGAGCAAAATTGATCACTTAAGTGCTAATCCGACCAAATTGCATATGTGGCATTTTTCTGACGAAGTAAATGAAAAACGACGCCGTTTTGCACGCTGACGTGGCCAAATAATGCAAAAAAGGTGTCGTTTTGGGCTGATGTGGTAAAAATAATACAAAAATTAATTAAATTAAATTTAGTTAAAATATGAAAAAATAATTAATTTAAAATTAAATTTAGTTAAAATATGAAAAAATAATAAATTTAAAATTAAATTTAGTTAAAATATGAAAAATAATAATTTTAAAATTAAATTTATTTAAAATATTAAATAAATAATAATTTTAAAATTAAATTTAGATAAAAAATTAAAATAATAATTTTAAAATTAAATTTATTTTAAATATTAAATAAATAATAATTTTAAAATTAAATTTAGTTCAAAAAAATTAAAATAATAATTTTAAAATTAAATTTATTTTAAATATTAAATAAATAATAATTTTAAAATTAAATTTAGTTAAAAAAATTAAAATAATAATTTTAAAATTAAAAAATTAGAAAAAAAATTTAAAAAAATTTAAAAATTAGAAAAAAAAAATTTAAAATTATTTTTTTAAAAAGGGGGTCACTAGGGTCGTCGGGCCCGGCTAGGGTCGATGACCTCAGCCAACCAAAGTGGCGAGCCGGCCGGCCCTCCCCCTCCGTCGCCGGCCCTTAGGGCGACGGCGAGGTGGTGGTGGTGAGCCACCCCACTTTTTTGTAATTTATAAATTTTCTTTAATTTTAAAATTATTATTTTTAAATATTTTAACTAAATTTAATTTTAAAATTATTATTTGTTCATAATTTAATTAAATTTAATTTTAAAATTATTTTTTAATATTTTAAAGAAATTTAATTTTAAAATTATTATTTTTTCATATTTTAACTAAATTTAATTTTAAAATTACTATTTTTTCATATTTTAACTACATTTAATTTTAAAATTACTATTTTTTCATATTTTAACTACATTTAATTTTAAAATTATTATTTTTTCATATTTTAACTAAATTTAATTTTAAATTTAATTTAATTAATTTTTATATTATTTTTTACCACATCAACTCAAAACGACGCCGTTTTTGCATTATTTGGGCACGTCAACGTGTAAAATGGCGTTGTTTTGCACCGCTTCGCCGGAAAAATGCCATGTCGTGTTTTGGTCGGACTTTACCGGAGTGGCACTTAAGTGATTTGTTTTTCTTCGAATGTGGCACTTAAGTGTACCTTTCGTAAGTTATGGCACTTAAGTATTCCTTTGCGCCAAGTTATGGCACTTGAAAGGTTCTTTTGCTATGCATAGAGCTAGTAGATATAATGTTCTAATTCTTCACACACACACACACACATATATGCAAATTAGCCATATATGTTCGATTAACTTACTTTATTATATGTAATGAAGCAAGGTCAACGGAAAGACATGCACGAGGAGGTGGGATAAGTACAAAAGAAATCCTCAACTTATTATACATATTTCTCTTCATTTTTAAATCTTCTTAATTTGATTAATATAGTTCTAAACCTTTTGATGATTTACCATTATAGTCTTTGTGGCCAATTTTCATTGAAAATCACTAATGTGACACTAGCCATTCTACACGGCATAGATACTGCTGACATGGACTATTTTTGTATTTTTCTGAATTTTTTTTATATTTTTTTGAATTTTTTCCTTCTTTATTTTTCTTCTTCCTTTGTTAGTTGCTAAGGCTTGATGATAAACTGATGACCAACCACAAGCAAGGGCTAGTGAGGCTAGCTCCGTTGCATCTAGCAAGGGTCAACCTCGCTTGTCTCTTGTGAGGCTCGACCTCATCGGATCTCATCATTGCTGAAGCTCTACGATTGGCCAAGGAAGAAGGAAAAAGAAAGAACAAATTAAAAAAAAATAGGAAAATTAAAAATATACATAAAAATATATCCACGTGAACTACCCGCTCGTGAAGAAATTAAGATTATTGTGTATATCAAATTAAAATTAGTATTACGTAGGATGCTTGATGTCCACATCAACGATTTCAAATCAATTTTGATAGGAATGACTATATTAGTAATTGTCAAAAGGTTTAGAATTAAATTGGCCAGATTAAAAAATTTAAGACAGAATTGACATCCGTACAATATAATTAAGGCTTTCTTTTTTTTTTTTTGTTGATAATTTTTTCCCAAGTGGTTGACTGAGAGTACTTGATATTGGAGAAAACTCTCTAATTATTTTGAAGTTGACAAAACGTTGTTATTAGTCTAGTCTGAAGGCTTCCAAATTCAAGTGTTAAAGTCTAAAGAACTCCAGATTCTGTCGTCAAAATCTAAAGACCGCCAGACTTAAGATTTAAAGTTTGCCCTCACTGACAGCTTCCAGACCGAAGATTGAAGACTTATTCAAATGTGATTTTATCTTTAAGGATTTGGTTCGTATAATTTTGGAAGACCTTATGGCTGGATATAGCATCTGCTTGATTAATTATTGGATCAAATCCGATATACAAATCTTTTGAATGTCGAAGTATACTTGGAAGGTTCTACTTATGGAAACCAATATCTTAATTGTATGGGCGAGCGCAATTGATGGGCTATCATCACATCCCTTCAAAGACTCGAAATCTCCTTAATTAATTCTGTCGACGGAAAGTTTGGAAGAACTCTTTTGGAAAATGCCAACGGTCGTAAAGGCATGGAGAAGTATTTAAGGATGATTTTTCAATTGTTCGAAAGGAGGTGTATGAGAGAAAAGTTTCAAAGTCTGAAGTTTTTTAGTTCTTTACTATTTCAATCGTTGCGCTTTACTTGTACTCAAAAGAAAGAGCAAACACTTGTGAGACTTTGAAGAAGTGTAGTAGAATCTCTACACTGTAAAGTCAATGACGTAAGACTATAACATCTCTTTTGATCCTTAATGAAATCCAGCCAGTGGGCTGTCAGCGTGGGAGAGTGGACGTAGGCTTGATCTAAATCGAACCACTATAAACATTGTGTTTCTATTCTCTTTCTCTAAACTCCTTATTTCAATTCACAGCTTCATATAACTGTTTACTACTATTTACGTTGCTAGCAAATTATTCTGAAGTTTCGTAAAAAAAAATCTTTATCACCTATTCACCCCTCTAGGTGATCTTACTAGCCCTTTCACTTGATTGAGTCAAATCATTTGCATTACCTATAAGAGGTTGGCATGGGAAAAAAAATGAAAAAGCAAATCAGTTTATGATGGGGATTTGAAACGGGAACCTAAATCTAACACCAAACAACAATTATAAGGTTCATACTCACCAAAACTAAACTTGTATTGTCCATACATGAGAACTAAGAAAACACTAGTACTGTGGACAACATATAAAAGAGCTTAGACCGATTATGAAGTTGCGTCAGTAAACTTAATTTTGTCTTAGTTGGGTCATTTAAGATTTAATTCGATCTTGTGGAAATTAAATCAAGATATCATCTGAATACAATGTCAAAGTTTATGTTATCTAAATAAGTTTTGTTTGCTTTAATTACCCTAAATTTGGTTGGAGAATGCTAGAATTACTAAGACTAATTTACAAAATTGGTAGATTGGGATCATTTAGATTGCCTAAGGCCCTTCAAAAGCATTTCTTAGTAAATCAGTTTTTTAAACTTCCGCATGTAGAAAATAGGAGCAACTTTTCTTTCTTTCCAAGCAGATAGTAATATGATTTTGCTAAGACAAGATAGTTTGGCGGTCCAACCTCTACACCAAGCACCTGAAGATTTGTTTCCATTATTGTACATCGAGAAGGTTTTTAAATAGACTCAATTTAAGTAGACCAACTTGATCATAAGCATTCATCATGTTGATCTATATAGCCAGTTATTATAGGAGTTCTACAAGGAAAATTGTTCAAAAAGTCCTAAACCTATTACATTTTTGTCAATTCAATCCTAGACCTTTTAATTTTGCCAATTCAGTCCTAAATATTTTTACTTCTTGCCAATTAAGTCCATTTTGCCAATTTTGACTGGAAAATGCTAACGTAAACATCGGCGGTGCACGTAAGACCGCCTAAAGCACTAACGTGGATAAGTTTTAATAATATTTTAATATTTTTCTGATTTTTTATTTTTTTTCCTTTTTTTTTCCTTTCTTTTCTTTCTTTTCTTTTTGGCTTTCTTCTTTGCCTTTTCTAATGGCCACAGCCACCGACCACAGTCAGCCGGCTGGCCTTGCTCGCCATAGGCGAGGCCTGGCCGGGAGAGGGTGAACCCTGACGAGGGGAGCTCTCGCCCAGGCACAACCCTGGAAGGGTTGCTTAGGCGAGGTCGACCTTTCCCCCAAGCCAAGTGAGCCTGACCTACACCTAGGCCAGGGTGATGGCTGGCCTCCCAGATTTGGCGAGGGTAGCCCTTAACCAAACCAGATATGGCAAGGCCGGCCTGGCCAAATTTAGTCTAGGTGAGGCCAACACTTGCCTAGGCGAGGGCAAGCCTCGGCGAGGGCTCCCTTCGCTAAATCTGATCTAGGTGAGGCCAACACTTGCTTGGGCGAGGGCAAGCCTCGACGAGGGCTCCCTTCACTAGATCTGGCAAGACCAGCCCTCACCTAGGCGACCCTTGCAAGGTCGCACCTAGGCAAAGTGTCACGCTCCAAACCCCGGGCATGCAACAACCCCTTCCTTGGTCGATAGAAAGCGACAACAACCATTCATTTTAATCTTTCATTATGCGCAAGCGGAAAACGAACTATCTCCCAGTCAAACAGACAATCAAGTAATCAAATAGGGATAGAGAGATGAGCAGCAAAAACAACATCTACTCGTATATACATTTTTATATTGGATTAACCAACAAAGGATCGTTTCCGATTTACAAGCCCAACAAAAGGGCTGATTCATCCTTTAAGCCAGACAAAAAAAAAAAAAAAACTAGGCTAGGCTAATCCAACTATACATAAAAAGAATCATCGAGTTTGGCACTACCGTTACTCGGATCCAGCGGACTCAAACTCCGTCGAGTCATAATCGGAGGTGTACGAGTCGATCACTGGTGAAGCGGGGGCAAGATTCTCTACTGCACCGTCATGAGGGTCCAGCTCCATGGGATCCCAGTCGGCGTCCTCGAGGCCCCTACTGGGCAGCCTATCAAAATCTTGCAGAGGACCGATCAGCAGATCGCCATCCCGGATGAACCACGTCAGGAATCGATGGGGTATCCATTCCCCCGATCCCTTATCCACCCAGATGGTGGAGAAATACTTATCGTAAAGATGCACCTGACCCGGGAAGCGGTGATGCGCTACAACAGTATCCCAGTCCTTAGGGTTCCTGAAACTCACTGGCGGAAGCGCCATTCTAAGAACCTGAAAGTGGTTATATAATAACCAGTGAGATAAAATCTCGGTGAGTCCTCTCCCTAAGCTTCCGGTTAGGACACCAACTCAACTCGGGGTATCTCTCCAAAACCACCCCTCAAACAAAACCACGACCAACAAAGCAATAACCAACAACCAATAAATAACAACAATGAGGGCCAACTAACAATCAAATAGTATGTTCGCATACAATCTTACTTGGTATGCCATACCCTGCACGTTATATCTTAGCACAATACACGCAATGCACATGGCCATTAGATGATGCAATTCATCAATCACATACAAGTCGCGTCACAAGCAATCTTACTTGGCCGTTGCCACACCCTGCACATTATCAATTTAAGCGTGCATACCATAAACAATGTGATCAGCTCATACATAACCGGAACCAATGATGCCATAATTCTCATATGCTCTTGCACATTAGTGCGTCACCTATAACACATATCAACCAATCACACATGTATCGATTATAAGGTAAAATCATTATGACACATCACATACCATGCCACACAATTTTACCTCATAATAACGCGTAACTCTCTCCATGACTTAGACACCTTCTAGTAATTACGGCCCATCGGCCACACCCAACTCTCCAGTCGACGATCATCCGAAACCCCCATCGGTCATCTGATAAAAATCGGGCATTGTCCCGCCCCGTCGGGCACGACAACGTCTAGAACCCCCGCCTAGACGACATTCCATAAAGGAGCATCGGTCTGGCCTCAACCGCGACTTGACATCCGGACCCCCGCTGGGCATCCGATAGAATCGAACATCGCCCCCAAACTCCCGTTGGGTGATGGGTTTCACTTAGTGATTACGTAAGCATACCACTACAAATCACTTTTTATCTTTGAGCATTAGCCAATGCACACATGCTTGCATGTACAGTCTCAAATCATTTTCTTATAAAAGCGGTCCATATCCAATGTCCCTCTAACAAATCATTTTCTCATTTTTGTGAAAACCATACAATTCATGCGGATGTCCATACATTTATACATCTATTACCCCATAAGATCAAAACACAAGAAATTAGACAATTTTTCGCTTCTGGATGAACAGTGCATGTAAACAGTGCACGTGAACAGTGCGTGAACAGTGCACTATGAACGGTGAAATTCCAGAATTAAATAATTAATAAATTAAATTCATAAATTAAGGAAATCATTAATTAAGGCAAACAATCAATTAATTAAAAGATAAGTGTTCCAAAGTCTTACAACTTGTCAAAATGCATTTCAATCCTAAAATTTGCAAAAATGCATTTAAGTTCTAAAACTTGTCAAATTGTTTCAAACGAGTCCTAAAATCGACACCGTTAGAATTTTCTGTTAAAAATGCGACGTGGCATTTTAAATTATTTTTTATTCATTTAAAAATAAGATTTAAAAACTAAAAAAATCAAATTTATTCATTTTATCTTATTTTCACCAAAAACTTTAAAAAAGTTAAAATATTTATTAGAAAAAACAGCATCTCCTCTCCCCGCCGCTACCACCGCCACCCATTGTCGCCAATCGCCGAAGGGGCCGGGCGACGGTCCGCCCCGGGGGGGTGGCCGGGCTCGCCGGCCTCGGCGAGGGCCAGCAACCATCGCCCGCCCGGGCGAGGCCTCACGGCCCCGTGAGGGCCGGCGGCGACTCGCCTGTGGGGCGACGGGCCCAAATCGGGCACCCTCACTCAACTTGGCGCGAGTGCCCAAATCTGGGCTCGACGAGGCCTTGCCTAGGGGGCGACGGTCACTGGCCCCCCTGTGAGGGCCGGCGGCGCGGCCCGGCCACCCTCGCCCAAGGCCGGCGACCGTCGCCCGGCCCCTTCGGCAATGGGCGGCGGCGGCGGCGGGGGAGAGGAGCCGCGCTGATTTTTTTTTTTAACAATTTTAAAATAATTTTTTTAACTTTTCTTTTAGTTTTTGTTGAAAATAAGATAAGAATAAATTTAATTTTTAGTTTTTTAAATCTAATTTTTTAAAAAAAATGGATAAAAATTAATTAAAAATACACCTGGAAAATAAAAAATTATTTAAAATGCCACGTCGGTATTTTTAACGAAAAGGCTAACGACGTCGATTTTAAGACTCGTTTGAAACAATTTGACAAGTATTAGGACTTAGATGCACTTTTTGCAAGTTTTAGGACTGAAATGCATTTTCGTTACAAGTTGTAAGACTTCTGGAACACTTATCCCATTAATTAAAGCTAAACATGCTTAATAACACATAAACCGCAATTAAGCAATATTAAGCAAGATTAACCTAAATTAATCTTAACCATCTATCTAACCACCTATCTTAGAGCTAATATAACTTGATTAAACCTCCTAACCAAGATTAGTCCTAACTAAACCAACCCTAAGCAAGTTTAGGCGCTAATCGACGAATTAGGAGCTAAACTCACTCGTTAAGTGGGCTGGAAACACGGACGCGACGGCAACGACAGAGGTTATGCACGGGGACCTCAACCACAGCAATCCAAGGCGGTCCCAAGGCCAAAACAGCAGCAACAAACTCTGCCTCTCACTGCAACTTTGAAAAACTGAACTGCTAGAGGAGGAAAGGAGTTGGCCAAGTTGATCGAAGCTTCGGCGAGGGGTTGGTCGGCGATCGATGGCACTTGGGGGTCAAGGGAGACTAGCTGGTGGCTGGGTTGGGCGAAGGTTGGGTCGAAACAGGAAGAAATAGGAGGAAAACATTGAAATGGGCAGAATAAAGCAATGTTAGGCAGACAAGAGAGCGACGGGCTTCTGGCCGGCTGGAAGGTCAACCGGTGGCTCTATCCGGCGAATGGCCACCATGAGGTGTATGGACTGGGCCTCCTGAGCATGGTGGTGGGTGGCACGGGCGGTGATTTGCATGGGAAGACAACAAATAACTCAGGTTTTTGGAGGAAGGTCTGTAGGAGAAGAAGAAGAAAGGGACGGAAAATAGGGGAGAGAGGAGGCTGCGAATTTCTGGGGCTAAAAGGGGAGAGAGATTGAAGAGAGAGTTGAAGTCAAGGCCTCATTAAGGCTCTTCAAAGCTTGCTTCAAGTTCCCATGCACATGACCTCATCTTCTCACACTTCTTTCGACTTATTCACATAATATTTATGGGCAAAATGATCATTTCCACCTTGCACAATTTCCAATTTGCCCTTGAGCTAAAATGATGGGCAAGCCTAAGAAATTGACTAGGAAACGAAGAGGAATAGGCTCGGGAATTAGTTGGGCTCGAAATGGCTTAAGGTTAGACATTGGGCTCGAAAGGGTAAAATGGTTGGTTGGGTCCAATGGGCTCACTTGATTGTCTCGATCTACTATGGTGGCTGTCCCACCTTGGGCATGAGGCCCACACTGACCTTGCTCGGCCCACGTCCTCACAGGCTCGTTTCGTCGATCCGTAAGTCATTTTTCCCAATACTGTCGACTATCGAAGTAGCATCATTCAATAGTCCATCCCGGATGTTCCTGAAAATTTGAAGTCCAATCTTGGATTCTCATGCCATGTCAATTTCGCTAGAATGTCATTTTGGTAAAACTCAAACTAATAGGCGGCTTCGAGAATTCCCGCGTAACCGACTCGTGCCAAACCACGTTCAAGACATCTCGACACATAGACGTTATTGACTACATGAAATTGTGGAGAATAGATTCTTATTTCGAAGTACACGATTACCAAGAATCAACATTAGGTCGTTTGCGGGTTCGATAACATTAAATGGAATCACCTGTCGTCCATTATGTTATATCCGCAAATCGACTTCTAGTCGTCCCTGAAATCGGCTTGCCTATCTACAGGATCATCCTCACGCAAGTCTCACAGTCAAGTCGTTTTCCCAAATCAAGTTCTTTAGTTACATGAGTTCTGTCCTCATTAGCCTTTCTCTTCAATGTCAGTATCTCTTGAATGATCAATTCCGAGTGAGATTAACCAACAATGCATTAATGAAGTTCACGTTCATTCATCCCTCAAAAGGCTCAAATTTCAGGATGTCACACAATGGCTCCCCTCGTCGGGGCTTGCCCTCGCCCAGTCGGGCCTCACCTGTGGCGAGCGAGGCTAGCTGATTGGTTGTGGCCGGTGGCCAGTCATCCCTTGTGGCTGGCCAGCCACCGGAAAAGGCAAGGAAGAAAGCCAAAAAGAAAAGAAAGAAAAGAAAGGAAAAAACAAAAATAAAAATAAAAACATAAATAAGAATAAAAATTCAAAAAAATATTAAAATTTTATTAAAAATTATCCACGTAAAAGTCCGGCGGTCCTACGTGACACTACCGGTGTCTACGTTAGCATTTTCCGGCCAAAATTGACCGAATGGATTAAATTGGCAATAAGTGAAAATGTTTATGACTAAATTGACAAAGATAAATAATTTAAGACTGAATTAGCAAAAGTACAATAGGTTTATGACTTTTTGGACAATTTTCCTGAGTTCTACACCCATGATGAAGCTACAATTACTCCTCATTTGAGCGAGTTTTTTACTGCTAATTTACCACGGTTCTAATAGGAGTAACACCCAACATTATCTTACGTCACGGCATGGTCAGACCTACATTACAGGCAAACTAAGGCTTTCTGAAGTTGAAGAGCAACTAAGGAACTTGAACCTTGGAATGACTCCCCAAGTATTTGAGAATAAGCCCTATATAAACAAATCAACCCCCTGGGGGTTTTTCCTCGTCAAATTTCTCAAAAAGCTTGGAGGAGAATTGTGGAGTTGTATGCCCTTTTCAAACTCAAATCTTGTTGGGCTATCAAGGAGCTTCAAGATAGGAATTTTAGGACAGTTTTGGTGAAATTGACGGTTTTGGTGAACATTTCTACAGGAATGTTAACTTTGCCACGTTGCCTTCTTGCTTTTAAGATTATCTTTTCATTTTGCCGTACCATCAAGACAAAATTTGAGAATCATTAAGTGGGTTGAAAATCGAAGCCTGAATTTCAAGAAAAAAAAGATATGAAATGGATGCTTAGGCGATTTTGCCATTCTGCATTCATAGTTTCTTCACCGTCGGAATTTTTTATTTTTTATTTTTTTAATATATTTTAGCAAATTGGAAGCAAACAGAGATTCGCCAATTAAGAGAAGGAGAAAAAAAACCAAAAACACCGAACGTAGAAATTAGCAGCTCATCGCAGGAATTTTGTCCGGCTTCTTTCCCGGCGCCCAGAAATCTTTCCTCCCTTCGGATTCTCGAGGAAATCAGGCAGGCCTAAGAAAACCCAGAGCTTTGTTTGTCGAAAGCCGAAGAAGAAACAGCGATGCAGAGTCGGAACCAGGGGAATTACCGGAACTCGTGTCTGACGATGCACTAGCCATGGGCTTCTTTGCTCGTGTACGGGATCAAGCGCATCGAGGGCAGGTCTTGGCCTGCCCCAATTCGAGGTTCGGTTTAGCGACTCTTTTTCGTAATTGGAGCCATCGAGTTTGACATCAATTCGATCACTGGAATCACCCATATCAAATCCAATAGCACAGAAAACAACCAAAACTCAAGAGCACCAATAATGGCGGCGCGTGAGAGCGCGTGCGTCAAGAAGCGTAAAGTGTGAGAAGTCACCAGTGACGAGATGATGAACGCGGTGTCGTCAAATCGATGAAACCACAAGAACGCATTGGCTAAGAGTCCTGAGCTTCGAACGGCAGTCAAACCGTGGTGAACTTGCTTGCCGGTGATGCAGCAGTACTCAAAGGCGTAATGACGACATTCGTCACAACAGAGAAACGAAAGTCCAGAGCAATCGCTCTGATACGATGATACAGAGAAAAGATTTAGAAAAAAGCTGTATATTGCATTAAGGCATGAGGCCAAAATAAATAGGTACAATGAAGCCTAATCTATAATATATTTAAAAAAAACAATCCCAGAGAATACACAAAGAATAATTTTATATTACCCTAGAATATATACAGAATCATTAAGATAATATATACAAAATCCCTAAGATATTGTATCAACAAGGACGCGATAGAATTAAATTTATGAATGGAGATATGACAAAATATAATTCTTAAATTTGATTTATAGAATTTGATTACAAAATTAAAACTAATTGATACAACGAATTAAACTAATGCACCATCGAAAATTGAATCAAATTTAAGAATCTTGCCCTTCAAGTTTTAATGAAACATCAACAATTGAAAAAGTCATTAAGGTGCGATAAACATTAAATTTATGAACAAGAAGTCGATGCAGAAAAGCTTCTTAAATTTGATTCACAGAATTTGACTATAAAAAATTAAAACAGATCTAAATCACATTGTACGACGTAAATAAATGAAGAGAGTCAAATTGAGCCATCTAGAGAGAATAATTTGTACGACGTAGATAAATGGCAGTGGCACCGCTGTAGTGACTACGGCTAGAAACGCCACCTTTGCTGGGTTGATGGTGGCTTCTTAATCAGAATATACAAAACTAAATGAATAATCTTAAAATAAAAAAGAAATTATAATCACCGAAAACATCAAAAGATAACAAAGTTATTATTATCATTACCCAAATCTTTTTAACTGAGATAATTCGCGTCTTGGGTTTTTTCAGCTTCAGGAAGAACCTGACACGGCTCAATCACCCTACTCTTGATGACCTGATAGGAATCGAAGCTAAGATCATACCGCATCCAGTGATCCTCTTCCCACCAGTTAAAGTAGACTTCCGGGATGCGTTCCATCACCTCTTCATAGAGCTCTTGCAGAATGCCCTTCCTTATTGTGCTACTTCTACACGGATAGAGCGCAAGAACAAATTCCTCTGGCATGTCGTAGAATTGGAGACGGTTGAGGTTAGCGAGGGTCAGGCCGTGAAGGACCAACACTAATGATTGCCAGTCTAAGTGCCTGCACCCGTGAATGGAGAGACTTTGAAGGCAAGGCATTGCCCGACTCTTCACCAACACAAATCTCAAATTTTCCAGCTTGACGAGCCATAGATCCTTGAGCTTTGGAAATCCTCCATCTCCAAAAACCAACGTTCCCCCATTGAAGGCATTAGTCAGTTCAAGCTCCACGAGATTGGGTAATTTCTGGAGAGCAATTAGGGGGCTAGATTCTAATTTACTCCATCCCAAACGCACTTTGACCAGATTGTTCAGCAGAGGAAGCCAATGAGGCAGCTCCTTCAAACATCCTTCAATATATAGAACCTGAAGGAGCAGGGGAGGTGAAGATAGAAAATCCAAATCAATAACTTCAGACTCACTTTTTGCAGCCACATCTAGTGATCGAAGGTTGGTCATCTTCTCGAGGGAGTGGCATAGTTCCTTTGCATCATCTTTTTTCAGATCCCTTACACCGAGCCTCCTTAGTTGACTTAACTCTCCAAGCTCTCGCATTATATTTTTACTCCAACAACCTCCAGCTTTAATACAGGACAGTTTCTGCAGTGATGCCAGTGCTCCAATGCCCTGGGGAGCTGTAAATCCCTTTCTAAGTCCAAACGGTACAGAAGTGGTGATTTCTGCATAACTGTACACCAACAGAAACTGTAGTTTCTTGAGTTTAGTTATCTCCACAGGTAACTCAGAGACCAACGTGTATTTAAGATCCAGCGTCTCCAGATTTTGGAGTTTCCCAATTGACCTAGGAATGATGCGCACATTGGTCTCTCTTAAACTTAGATACTTCAAGTGGAACATAACTACTATTTGTTGGGGGAACTTGTGAAGGGATGAACCTCTCAGATCTAACACCCTCAGCAGCTTAGAGGCACTTGGGAAGAATTGCTCGTCCAAGCTAGACAACATTCCTAACTCAAAAATGAGCAGGGAGCGTAGGCTAGGGAGATTTAGCTGGTTCAGTGAGTTGTTGCAAGTGTATTGGACTGACATACGCCGAACTCTTTCGTGCAATTCAGTTTTTTGCTCAAATGCAAATGAAACGAAGTTTTCATCTCTTAACTTAGAAAGGATACTTTCACGCATTAGGTCATGTACCCTACAACTTTTTAGCCTTCCGTCTAAAGTTGTTTGTGCAATTTGCACCAAATTTCTGTTTATAAGCTCTTTCAGGTATCTTTCAGCAACCTCCTCCTGTGTCAACCCTTCTCTTTCCTTAACAAGTCCTTCTGCAATCCACAGACGGATGAGTCTCATACACTCAATCACATGATCCTCTGGAAATACTCCCAAGTACAAAAAGCAGCTTTTCAAGTTACAATCTAGATCATTGTAGCTCAAGCTGAGAATTTTCCTAAAATTTTGCATCCTGTCATTGCTTTCTAATTCTGCACCAAGGCTGCGAGAAATCATCTCCCATTCCCGAACATTTTTTGCAAAGAGAAGACTACCAATTGCCACTATGGCAAGTGGCAAACCCTCACATTTTTTCAAAATTAGTCCAGAAAGGTTTTCTAGATCAGGAGGACAAGATTTCCCACGGAAGGCTTTCTCACAGAATAATAACCATGATTCTTTTGGAGACAAGGGCTTTAGGGTATAAACTTTTGATTGGTTGGATGAGTCAGTAGCAATGTCGGCTATGCGAGTGGTGATTATTATTCGGCTACTGCAATTGCTATTAGGCATTGCATTTTTTATAGCTTCTAGTACTTCCAAGTTCCATATATCATCTAGGACAATGACATACCTCTTTTGCTGCAGAAAGTCTTTCATTATCTGCTTGAGCCTCATGCTATTCATTGATTCTATTCCTTGAGGGGCCGGTTGCTTAATTTCTCCATGAAGTTGTTCAATCATGTCCCTCAAAATCTCCTGAATCTTATAAGATTGTGAGACACCGATCCATGCATGGCTTTGGAAGTAGGTTTTTACTCGCGGATTGTCGTAGACTCTTTTTGCTAGAGTGGTCTTACCTGAACCCCCCATCCCTGAGATTGACACCACTTCAAGTTTGGGTTCTTCGTCAACCAGCCACTTAATAAGCTCTTCTTTCGGCTCGTCAATCCCCACCAGTTTACCTTCCTCGATTAGAAAAGCATTCTCCCTGAAGTAGTGCCATGAGGTGCCTCTGATGGATGCGCTAGCACTTTGCTCTGTGCAATATGACTTGAAGTGGTATCGCTGATGCCCTTCGCTAATGCTGCTGACTCTTGACTTGATATCTGTTATTTTGGAGGAGAGACGATGGCGTGCTTTCAAGTTTTTTATGGATGGCTTGATCTTGTGAAAGTACCTCATAACCCCATCTCCATGATCTCTTGCCAAGTTGAGCGTGAATTCGTCCAGTATATCCTCCACATCGAATGCAACATCTCTGACATGTTTCACCCACACCTTCAACTCAGGGTCATCTTCTTGTGACGAGTCAGCACATTCTAAGAAGGCCTTCATACGCTCAAATTCATCTCTGATGAGTTCAATTTCTCCACGTACCCCTTTCAATAGTTTCACCTCTTTCTCAACGAACATAGCAAGCTTCTCAATCAAAAAGGACACTGCGGAATCTGCCATCTCTTTTGCTCACTGATCTCACGAGATCAGAACTCAGGCTAGAAGAAAATAGGTTATAGCAAATTGCTAGCACTGTCTGAGGCCAAAAGAAAGAATCCTTTGAATGAACATCCAAATGGGCTTGAGCTCAACTATTCGGCTAAGTCTTCCAATGACTTCTCAGCTCCGATGGTACAGCTCTGATTGCGATACGAAGCAAACTGCCAAGTAAAGCCAGCTGCATTTCATTTGACCCCAATGGCAGACTTTTATGTTGCCGTGTTGCATTGATGATTCCAGCCGACAAATGGGACTTGGCAATTGCTACTCTTGTGATGTGACTTATGTGGACGCGGGATTTATGTGGATGCGTGCTCGACGAAAGCCTCCTGAACTTTCGCCGAAACGGAATTCTTCTCTGGCGACGAGGTTGCCTTCTTGCAACTATAGAAAATGACTTGTGGACGAAACATTGATCTTGAACCGAGGCCTTATGTATCCAAGGAAAAAACGGATCTCTATTTTCCCGGAAAAAAAGGTTTGACATTTTCTCAATGGGTTAAGTACTGATTTACTCCTCTAACTCGCTTTTTGTGTGCCTAATTTTTTAGACTTACTGAAAATTCTAAGTCTTTCCGTTTTTGGCCGTTGACTATTCCGTCAAATTGCTTAGGTGGCATAGAGAGCAACCCCTGAACCCTTGCCGCCCTGCTCCACCTAGGTACCTCTGAATCAGCCTAATTGTGGCTTGTGGACGCATGGAGGATGGCTAACCTCAGAGGAGAAATGGATAAAGCACATGTCCTAATCATCTGTTGGAGTTTCATGTTGTTGGGTTGTCCCGTTTGAAGAAGTGTTTGCACCGATTCATGTGCTAGATTTGCTTTGGTGGGGGCATTGATCCTTCCCACAAATCTCCTCCTAAATAATTAAAATCAGCTATTATATATTATATTTTAGTCACCCCATAACCTTGGCATATATTACAATGCGGAGGCATTCTAGTGTACAAGGTGGACTATACGAGTATTATTGCATCGGTGCCTGGACTATGGATTAATATGCACCGCTAAAACTAGTGGATCACAATGAATTTCGCACGAGACTTGTCAAATTGAATAGTTCAAATGCACACGATGCATATACACAATTTATACAGTAATTTCCACGTCTTACTATGATGCACGTTTGGAACTTATATGTCCGAGATACTTAAAATGGGTAATTCATATAAAGATGGTGCATAGCAACTCATTCGCTTGGAGGTACAGAGCCGAAGTTATGTCAAAATGATGAGGCTTTGTTTTTTTTTTTTTTCATAATGATCAAATTGTTTAAAAATCAATTGCGCATACTAGATGATCTATTGACTGACATGCGATGACTTAGTCATCAACAATAGAAACATGCAACCCTATACAAAAATTCCATCAAAGCGTGTGAATAATCTTTCATAGATATATAGTGTATGATTTTACATTGAAATTAGTATTGTGAAAGTATTGTTTAGTCCTCTAACGTCATTCCTCGTGTTCCATGTCAAACATACTCAACGATAAACAAGTTCAAAATTAAGTGTAGGAAATTTTGTTCGAAAAAGGCATCAAAGCATATAAGGGAGACGAAATGAACATCGGTTTAGATGCATTGGAAAACAAATGTACATCATGGCTGTTAGAGATATTTAGATATCTCTGGCCATGAGTGAAGAACACATGAATCGATCTAACCGACTTTGATGCCACAAAGATATATTATAGATTTATCTATTGGCTAACCAGTTCATTTGGAAGAGTTTCATGCCACAAACACACACACACACAAAAGGAAGACGATGGGACATAGCCTTTGAAATCATGACAAATAATTTCTTGATTTCATATAAGGATAACAAATTATTACTAAGAACTCTTTTTAATTTGTTAATAGCATGTTCAATCAGATGTTAAACATTTGGGGTTCTTACCTTGAAAATTTCGTGATTTTACATTCTGTTGTAGAATTGATTCATTGAAGTGAAATCTTTACAAAACCGAATTATGTCAATAATTTGCTTGGTTTCATACAAGGGCAATAAATTTTCACCGAGAAGTCCTCTTTGGTTTGTTAATGGCGTGTTCAAGTAGATGGAGAACATTTGGGGTTTCAACCTTTGAAGTTTCGTAATTTCACCTTCTGCTACAGAGATAATTCATGAATTCCTTGCGAAACCTATATTGTCAAATAATTTGCTTGATTCCATGTGAGGTAATAAATTTTCATGGAGAAACTCTTCTTTAGTCTGTTAATAGCTTGTTCAATCGGATGGGGAACATTTGGAGTTCCTATGTCTTTACAAAATCGAATCATGTCAAATAGTTTGCTTGATTCCATACAAAAGTGATCGATTTTCGCTCACAACTCCCGTTGGCAAACCTTCAAAGCCAGTCTTTTTAAAGAAGGATTTTTTTGGGGGGTGGTGGGACCGAGAAGAAAAGAAAAAGGCAAAATTTTATAAATTGTCGAAGTGGGGGCTTCGCCTGTACCCATGCAATCATCCGATGCACTTTATGCATGGCCCACTTCGAACCACCCAAGCACTCAAATAATAAATTGCACTGCTGCATTGATGATTCCTGCCGACAACGAGATTTGGCCCATTCATGGTCATGAAATGCGAAAATCCTCCCGAGGGTAAATTTTTAGAGCATATGGCCGTCGTAGTAGGCTCTCACAAATTGTTAATTCTCCTTATCATCGTAGTAAATTTTATCTATTTATTTTTATTTTGAACGAAAATGAGGAGAATTGCCAAAATAGGGAGAATGGCTACTCATAAGAGAATTTATTACCGACCACGGACAACTTCTGCCAAAACACACAATGGAATTATTCTCAATGAAAGCTGTTGCTTTATGCAATTATAGAAAGCGCCTTGTGGAAGAAGATTTTATTTTGACATGAGGGGCCTCATGCATCCAGGGAAAAAGCATCTATATTTTTTCTTAGTGGGTTACCTACGATTCAACCCTCTAAATTTCACTATGTGTCGTTAAATCCTCCAACTTACTAAAATTATTGTATCAAGTCTTTCCATTATTGACTGTTGACCATTCTGTCAAATTGCTCAAGTGGCATGGTGAGCGACCCCTCAACCCTCGCCATGCTGCATTGCCTAGATTCCACCCAAATCAGCGTAATCACAATATGAGGAGGCATGAAGAAAGGCCAATTTGAGATGAGAAATGGATAAAACACAAGTCTTAATTGTCTAAGCAATTCCATGTAATTGGTCAGGTTGTCTAGTTTGAGAAAGAATTCGAAGTAATTTATCCACCAGATCTACTTTATCATGGGGGCTTGATCTGTACCACATTTCTCCTACTAAGTAATTAAAATTGACCGTTGAATATCTTATTTTGATCCGATATGGCTAAGGTCTTCTATATGCCTAGGTGACCAATTTAAGTCACCCTATGACCTTGAACATTTGAGAAAGTTCATGTATATTGCAGTGCAGAGTCATTTTAGTTTGAAAAAAAGAACCATAATACCCAACTCCACTGAGGTGCAATCATATGAGCCCAATTTCTGTCCTCTGGATCAATCATCACAATAAATTACACACAAGACCTACCAAATTTAATAGTTTCGATGAACAAAAGGTATGGACCCTTTTGATACAATAATTTCCACGTCATATCATGACTTAAGCATCATACATTAATTTATCTTGCTCAGTGATCTCGCGGGATCAAAGCTTACTCAAGAAGAAAAGAGGGTAGAGCAACTTTATCTAGTACCGGTTGAAACCGAAAGAAAGGATCCTTTTGAATGAATGTCCAAATGCGCTTTGAGCTCATCTACTCCGCAAAGTCTTCCCATGATCGTGCAAACAAAGTAAAACCAGCTGCGGTTGGGCCCCAGTGCAAAGTTTTATATTTTGAGAAAATGTTGGGTGCTTGAGTAGTGCTAAGTAGGCCATACTTTTGAGCCATAGGCTAATTGTCACAGGCGCAGATGGGGCCCGTCCTTTAGAAATTTGAGAAGTGTTTAGTCACTCTCTCTTCTTCTCCGTTGCTATCTCTACACTGGCTTTCCCTTGCTTTTAGTCTGCAAATAGCTGTTCAGTCAGATACGGAGCATTTGGGTTATTACCTCGAAATTTCGTTATTTTGCCTTTTGCTGCAGGGATGATTTGCTAAAGTGAAAGTCTTTACGAAATTGAATCATGTCAAATAATTTGCTTGATTCCATATAAGGACAAAATTGTTTTAGGAGAATTCCACTTAGATTTGTTAATAATGTGTTCAATCTGATGTTGAACATTTAGTGTTATTATCTTGAAAATTTCGTAATTTTTAACTTTCATAATAGAGATGATTTGTTGAACTGAAGTCTTTACAAAATTGAATCATGTCAATAATTTAGTTGGTTCCATACAAGGGCAATAAATTTTCACTGAGAACTCCTTTTTGGTATGTTAATGGCGTGTTCAAGTAGATAGGGAACATTTGGGATTCCAACCTCGGAAGTTTCGTAATTTTTCCATCTGCTATAGAGATGATGCGCTAAAATGAAGTCCTTACCAAACCATACAATGTCAAATAATTTGCTCGAGTCCACTTAAGGACAACAAATTTTCACGGAAAAATTCTCTCCGGTCTATTAATGGCTTGTTTAATTCCTACGTCTTTAGAAGACTGAATCATGTCAAATAATTTGCTTGATTCCATATGAAGGCAACCAATTTTCATTGACAACTCCCGTTGGCAAACTTAAATTAAATGCAAGGGAAATCCATTAGGGGTGAGCATGGTCCGGATTGGGCGATCTACCCTCTAAGGGCCTAGACCAGTGAATTGGTCCTCAATTTTGGGACCAGGGTCGACCCTATTGAGCTTAAGACCAAGGACCAGGGCCGATGGGTTCGATCCGATTTCAAGGTCAACTTGGGACTAATCGATAATTTTTTTATTTCATTTTTAATACTCATTGAAAAAGCGATTGAGGACAAGACCGACCTAATGAGTTCGGTCCGATTTCAATGTCAATTCGAGACCATCCAATAATTTTTTATTTCATTTTTTGTACTCTTTGAAATGGCAGCCGAGGACTGGACCGACCTAATGGGTTCAATGAAGAGCGAGGTCAACTAAGAAAAGCAAGCGGTGAGGGTCGAGTGGGGTGAGCGTCAAATCAGCGAGCATTGAGTGTCTGGGGTCGGTCCCGGGGTCAAATTATGGTATGGCCAACTTCGCACTACTCTGGCACTTAATAGTTTCTTACACTGTTGCGTTGATTTTTCCTGCCGGCAGCAACATTTGGGTAGTGGAAAGTGCAAGACAAAACGAAGTAAGAACTATGCTTAAAAAATTTCTTATTCTAATATAAATGCAGATGAAAATTCTCCCAAGGGTAAATTTTTAGAGCATATGGCCGTCGCAGTAGCCTCTCACAAATTGGTAATTCTCCTGATCATCATAGTAATTTTTTGTTTTTATTAATTTGAACGTAGATAAGGAGAATCCCCAAAACTAAGGAGAATGGCTCGTTGCGAGAAAACTTACCAACCACGGACAACTTCTGCCAAAACGCACTATATGCTGTTTTCATGCAACTCCAGAAAGCGCCTTGTGAACAAAGATTATATTTTGTTATGAGGGGCCTCATGCATCGAAAGAAAAAGCATCCATATTTTTTCTTAGCGAGTTAGCGATTTAACTCTCTAAGTTTTACTCTTTGTGTGGTTAAATCCTCCAACTAATTGAAATTATTGGATCAAAGTCCTTCCTTTACTGGTTGTTGACCATTCCATCGAATTGCTCAAGTGGCACACTGAGTGACCCCTCAACCCTTCCCACCCTCTCCGCCTAGGTTCCCTGAATCAGCTAATCACGATATATGGAGGCATGTAGAAAGGCCAATTTGAGATGAGAAAATGGATGAAGCACAAGTCCTAATCATCTCACTGATTCCATGTAATAGGTTGTGTTGTCCAATTTGAGGACGAATTTGAATTGATTTTTGGGTCAGATCTACTTTGTTGTGGGGGGTTTGATTTGTACCACATTTCTCCTCCTACTTAATTAAAATTAGCTGTTGAATATCTTATTTTGATTTAATATGGTCAAGTAATCAATATGTCCAAGTGACCAATTTAAGTCACCCAACGGCCTTGAAAAATTTGAGAAAGTTCATGTATATGGTAGTACATGGGCATTCTAGTTTAAAAGGAGGACCATAATACTCACCTAGCTGAGGTATTATCACACGAGCTTGGTGTTTGCCCTCCAAATCCATCTACACCACTAACATTTGTTCATCACGGTAAATTACACATGAGACCTACCAAATTTAATAATTTCAACGAACACAACGCATGTAGGCCTGTTCAATACAATAATTTCCACATCATATTGTGACATAATTTTCATACAATAATTTGTCTTGCTTCATGATCTTGCGAGATCAAAGCTTGTTGAAAAAGAAAAGAGGGCAAAGCAGCTTTATCTAGTACCGTTTGAAACCGAAAGAAAGGATTCTTTTGAATGAACATCCAAATGCGCTTTGAGCTCAGCTTTATCTGCTGCGTTTGGGCCCCATTGCAAAAGTTTTTTCATTTTGAGAAAATGCTGGGTGCTTGAGTAGTGCTAAGTAGGCCATACTTGAGTCCATTGGGTGATTATCACGGGCGCAAATTGGGGCCCGCACTTTAGAAATTTGAGAAGTCTTTAGTCATTCTCTCTTCTTCTCCGTTGCTCTCTCTACGCTGGCTTTCCCTTTGCTTTTAGTTTGCAAATAGATGTTCAGTCAAATGGGGAAGGTCGAGGTTCTTACTCGGAAGTTCCGTAATTTTGCCTTTTGCTATAGAGATGATTTGCCGAAGTGATGTCTTTACAAGACCGAATCACGTGGAATAATTTCCTTGATTCCATACCAGCGCAACAAATTTTTACCGACAACTCCACCTTGGTTTGTCAATGGCGCATTCAACAATTTGATTTGGAGCTAATGAAGTAATCCGGGCCGTGTTGAAAAAGTCGGAACAAAGATAAAAATGAAATTGAAAAGACCAGCACAGAGCCCACCGCTCGACCGGCAATGGTTGACTTATATGTCCTCATCATTGACTCGATATTTTGTGATTTTTTTTTCCTGGATTATATTGATCATTTTTCCATCGTGAACTCTCCAAGAAAAGACTCTTTTACCTTTGAATGAACATGCAAATGGGCTTGAGCTCGTCAACTTGGCGAAGTCTCCCCATGGGTTCTCCACTCCGATGGTACAACACCAATCGCGATACGAAGCAAACTGCCAAGTAAAGCCAGCTGCATTTCATTGGAGCCTAGTGGCAGATTTTTAAATTGCACTGATGCTGCATTGATGATTGCAACCGACAAGTGAGGCCTGGCACTTTGCTACTCCTGTGACTCGTCAACTCACAATCCAGTCAGCAGTGAAAGCAGGCGAGACAAACGACGAGTGAGGCCGGAACGCACCGTGGAATTCTTCTTTTGTTAACGCCATTGCCTTCTTGCGTCTCTAGAAAACGCCTTGTGGACGAAACATTAATCTCGATTTGAGGCCTTCCGTATCTCGGGAAAAAACATATCTCTATTTTCCTGGAAAAAAAGTTCGACGTTTTCTAAGAGGGTTATGTTTTGAATTACTCCTCTAACGTTCGCTTTTTGTGTGATTGAGTTTTTTTAAATCTAGTGAAATTGTTGAGACAAGTCTTTTCGTTAGTAGCCGGTCAAATTGCTTGAGTGGCATAGTGAAAGACCCCTGAACCTTTGCCGCCTTGCTTTGCCTAGGTACCTCCGAATCAGCCTAATCACGATTCGTGGAGGCAGGAGGGTGGTGAACTCGAAATGAGAAATGGATAAAGTACAGGTCCTAAACATTTGACCCAGTTTCATGTTGTTGGGTTCTCCAGTTTGAAGGAGTGTACGAACCGATTTATGTGCCAGATCTAATTTGTTGGAGCACATTGATCCCTACCACATATCTACTCTGCAAGTAATTAAAACCAGCTATTAGGTATCATTTTTGATTCGCTGTGGTCAGGATAATTAATAGGCCCAGGCAACCAGTTTAATTCATCACATAACCTTGGGAAATTGGAGAAATTTCACATTTATTGCATTGCCAAGGCACTCTAATTTATAAGGAGGACTCTAATGTTTATCGATGTGAGTATTATCACATGAGATTAATGCCTACACTCTAGATCCATCTGCACAACTAAAACTCATGGATTGCAATGAATTGCACATGAGAATGGTAGTTCAGATGGACACAAGGCATACACACCTGATCCATACGATAATTTTCATATTTTATTATGACGTATGCTTAGAACTTATATGTCCAAAGTACCTAAAATAGGTAGTTAAACTAAAGATGATGCATAATAACTCATTCGCGAGGAGTTAACCAGCTGAAGCTATGTAAAAAAGGCCTTCATGCGCTCAAACTCATCTCTGACAAGTTCAATTTTTTCCACTCACCCCTTTCAATAGTTTCCCCTCTTTCTTAACCAACATTACAAACTTCTCGACCAAAACAGACGCTGCAGATTCTGCGATTGAAGGACAAGCTAAGTTGATAAAGCAGGAAATTGAAAAGCTCTGGTTGCAGGAGGAAATATATTGGGGCATGCGCTCAAGAATTAAGTGGTTGAAATGGGGAGATAGAAATACCAAGTTTTTCCATGCAACTACTATCCAGAGAAGAAATAGAAATAAAATTACCTTGCTAAAAAACGCAGCAGGAGAATGGGTGAAAGAGGAGCAGCCATTGAAGGATATGACGGAAGCTTTCTTCAAAATCTTTACTTGTCAGTGAAGGCTCGCCATTTTCAGCCTATCATTCAACAAATACCAACCACAGTTGATGATATAATGAACTGGAGGCTAGTAAAATCTGTGACAATTGAGGAAATTACTGAAGCCATGCAACAATTAGGAGCTAATAAAGCCCCTGGCCCAGATGGGCTCAATGGGTTGTTTTATCGAAATCACTGGCCAGACATAAGTCAGACAATTTTCAGCGAGGTTCATAATTTTTTTGAAATAGGACACTTGAATCCCAGCCTAAACAGAATCCAAATCACCCTTATTCCCAAAAATCCAAACCCAGAAAAGCTCGAACACTTCTGTCCCATAAGCCTCTGCAACTTTGTATACAAAATCATCTCAAAAGTAATAACGAACAGACTCAAACCCTTGCTACCTAGCCTTATTGCTGAAGAGCAAAGTGCCTTATGGGGGGGGGGAGGGGGCGACAAATCCAAGATAATATATTGATAGTACAAGAGGTATTACACAAGTTGCGTGCACGGGAGAGGAAGAGTAAGTTCCAAGCTATCCTAAATCTTGATATGCAAAAAGCATATGACAGAATTGAATGGGACTTCCTATAGGAATGCTTGTCTAAGATGGGATTTTGTAATCAATGGGTACAATGGGTAATGCAATGCGTGTCCACGGTTTCTTTCAGCATTAACTTCAACGGAAAGCCTCTACCTTTCTTCAAACCATCCAGAGGGCTTCGGCAAGGTGACCCACTCTCCCCTTATCTATTCATTTTAGTGGCCAACGTCCTATCTCATCTAATGAAACAAGCAGTTGAGGATGGTACTCTTCGAGGAATAAAACTAAACAGAAGCTGCCCTACTTTATCACACTTACTCTTCGCGGATGATTCCATTTTCTTTCTTCATGGCACTGTATTGGAATGTCAGAATTTGGCAGGTATCCTACATCAATATTGTTTTGCAACAGGACATGCTATTAATCTTAAAAAATCAGGTATCTATTTCAGCAAGAGTTGCCCAATGAACCTGAGGAAACATATGACTGAAGAGCTACGAGTCTCAGAAATAAACAAAATAGGGAAGTACTTAGGTATTCCCTCGGATTGGGGAGGTTCAAAAAAAGACATATTTGCATGGATTCTTGCCAGAGTAAACAAGAAGTTAGAAAATTGGAAGGTGTTGACACCTAAATTTTGGCGACCTAATTAGTCATTTATTGCATTAAAAATTATGGGTCAATTTTATCCCTGAAAAAATAATTAATTGCATAGCATATAAATTTAAGTGCATTTGCATTTTTGCATTTGTTTATTGGACCGGTGGCGGATAAGTTCAAATTAATGATTCCGAGCTTTAAATTGACAGGCTAGACTAAGCCCAGAAAGCAAATCGAGTTCGGCCAGTATCATCCGGAGATATTTTACGGATTTATCTTTGTGATATTTCAATTCAAAAGTAAATATTACGTTTGGAAAAAAAATAAATATTACGTTTCGAAAAGAAATTTTCGTGGATATGAATTTAGAAAATTTAAAAATTCTAATCCCTGCCCTATAAATAAGTAAACATACGTAGGGTTTAAGGAGGCCACACAATTGAACACACGGCCGCACAAAATAGAGTTTTTCTTTGGGAAGTTTCCTTCGTTCCTTTGGAGAATGAAGTAAAAAAGAGAGAAAAAACAAAAGTCAGAAGCAAAAAGGAAGCAGCAGAGAGCAGAAAAGAGAAGAGACAGAAAGGGGACAGCAACGTACAGAGAAAAGACTTGTGCAGCAGGGAAGAAAAAAGAAGAAAACAGAGCAAAGCCTTTCGTCTTCTTCGCGGACTCCCTCCGCCCGAGTGTCGACGTTGCCCCTGCACAGCGCAGCCGCGCCCCTCGCCGGCCACCACCGCTCCGCCTGCAGCCCATCGTCGCGCCACCGTGACACCAGTCGCCAACCACCGTCGCACCTACCGCCGCCTGCAGAGCCCTCGCGTCGCCGCCACACCAGCGTTGCTGTCACGCCGATCCGGGAAGCCCCCAGTTCGCCAGCCTCCGCCTTTGATCGACGCCCGCACTCGGAGTCTCGCCGCACCACTGAGACCCCGGTAACCCAAGTTTTCGCTTCTGTTCCGCCCTGCGACACCCGCCTCTACAGCAGATCTCCGGGCCGTCCTCGGCACCGATCGCCTGTTTATGCTCCGCCCACCTTCTGCTCGCGTCCAGCAGCCAGAACACTGCACTCGAATCGGCCACCGAGCCCACGACGCCTGCTTTGCCGCGGTCAGTCCTCTACTCGAGTACCTGCGTCACCCCCTCCGCGCCTAACGCCGCTCCTCAGCCGCGAATCGCCGCGCCACAACCGCCAAGCCCCCTGCCGCTGGGCTGCCCGATGCCACGGGAAGCCCACACCACCGGTCCTGCCCCGCCGGACCCAGCGCCTGCTGTGCCCTCACTGGAGCTCCTCGCCGTGCCTGTCCACTTCGCCGGCGACTCCCTCACCGGAGCGACCATCACGTTGCTGCTTTGCTTGGAAGGAAAAAAAAAAAAAAAAAAACAAAAGGAAAATTAGGTAGTTTTCCTTTTATTTTATCTTTATTATTTTTTATAGTCTTTTTCTTATATAGTTTTTTCTTTTTCTTATATAGTTTTTTTAGTGTAATTATCCTTCTAATGCAAAATTGAAGGTGCATGTTATGAAATGCCTTTAACTAGTGATTGTCGGTCCGATTTTCGAGCTCGAAATTCGACTCGAAAATCGCTAATCGATCTCGCTCAAGATCCGATTCGTGATTTATGTGAAATTGACCAACCCGATCTCATGCGCGAGATATAGTTCGTCGATTTGGAAATCAATATGGCTTGATTTCTTTGTGGTGATACTTAAATTAGTTTTCTTTATAAAAAAAAAAAATCAAAAAATGTAGTTTTAGGGTTTACATGCTCATAATAGGTATTTTTATTTTGAATTTTCAAAAAAAAATCAAATCAATTAATTTAGGTTGCTAGTTTTCTTTAAAACTTGGATTGCATGTTTAATTATTTGGCAATTATTAATTTCGAAATAAAAAAAGGGAAAAAAGAAAAGCACAAAAAAAAAGTCATTATGCATATGTCATGTAGAATTAGGACACATTATTTGCACGTCATTGCATATTAAGATTGCATATTATAGGTTTAGATAATTTCTCCTAAATAGATTACATGCTTATTAGGAAAATAAAAATCATGTGCACGTCATATAAAATTAGTTTCATACAATGCACGTCATTTAGTGATTTTTGTTAGATGCATTTAATTAGAAATTGCCCGTCATTAGAATTAGGTCATTAGATTAATTTAGATTGCATATTTAAGTGTTGCATTTCTTTAATTTCGAATCTCATGGAAAATACAAAAAAATTATTTTTAGAATAAATCCATCTCATGATTCAGGATAGACTACATGCTTATTTATGTCATATCGCTTAGGTCATATAACTAAGTCATGTTGCTATGTCATATCATTTCATGTTAAATTAGTGACATGCATTGCAGAAAGCATGATTCTCATTAATTAAGTGAAAAAAAAAAAGAAAAAAAATTGTATGTTAATTAGAAATCATATCTAGGGTTGTTGATGTGAATTATGATCTAACAACCGAGATAGTTTCGTTGCTATGAGGTAAGTCTACAATTTATTCATTTGCTTTCTTGAGTGTTAAATTGGTGGTTTGCACACTTGCATAGTCACCTCACATGCTAAGAATTAAAATCAATCAAAGCCCCTTGACAAACATTTTCAAAATAAAAAAAAGGTACCGAAAAGCGTTAGAGAAATCTAGCGTAATCAAATCCCCGTACCCAAATCTACGGTTCGTAAGAGTAAAAGTAAATCTCCCATTACTTTGCTTGGGTTTCTAATCAACCACAAAAATATATTAGTGGCGACTCTTAATTTAAAAATCAATCGCATGTTAAGAATTTGAATATAAGTCGCGAATTGGTATGGGCTTGGGAGAGTCCGAGTTAGGTCTAGACTTAACAATCCATTAGCCAAATCTTAGGTGGTTCAACCCAAAAAAATTGGTCGCGACAGAAGGATAATCTGCTTTGTCTAAATCAGGGGAAAGGAGATCCTAATCAAATCGGTGGTGCAAGCCATTCCTCAATACGCTATGTCCATTTTCAAAATCCCGGTGTCGATATGTAAAGCTATCGAAAGGAAGATTGCAAATTTCTGGTGGCGGAATGGAACCAAAGCTGCTGGATTCACTGGAAAAGTGGGACAACTTAAGACTCAGCAAGGAGGAAGGTGGCCTCGGCTTTAAAGACCTCCTGGATTTTAACAAGCGATGCTAGGGAAGCAAGCATGGTGAATATCTCAGCAACCTTCTTCAGCAACCTTCTTCCATTCTAAGCCAACTAATGAAGGGCCTCTATTATCCACAATGCGACTTTTGGAAAGCAGGAAAAGGGTCCCGGCCTTCGTGGGGGTGGAATAGTATCATTTTGGGGAGAGACTCTATAGCTCCTAAAATTATGTGGAATGTCAGCAACGGACAGCTTATTTCGGTGAGAAATGATAAATGGTTAAAAAGCGGACCAATTGGCGGGCCAGCTACAAGATATGAGCGGGAGAAAGTGGGAGCTCTCAGAGACCAAAGGGAAGGAAAATAGAACGAGGAGTTGATAAGGTTGTTGTTCGATGACCAACGAGTTCGGGAAATCCTTGAAACCCCTATAGGATCACCTAATTCAACGGATAAAATGGTGTGGATAAAGAACAGAACATGGATTTATTCAGTTAAAAGCGGATATCTCTTTATCAGAAATCAAGCAACACATCAGGTATACACAATAGCATCTTCCTCTCACCAAGCAAAATCAGACCTCTGGAAATGTATTTGGAAATCTAAAACTCTATCCAGAGCAAAACAGTTCTTATGGAATGCTTGCCACAATGCACTATCTACAATGGAAAACTTGCATAGACGGAGAATTGTACTTGATCCGCTATGCCCAATTTGCAAAAACGAAGCTGAGTCCACTGAGCATGCCTTACTGCTCTGTCCTTGGATAGTCAAGATATGGCGAGATAACCCCCTGCACATTCACATATCGAGACTCGGGTTAACAAGACTCGACAAATGGCTCTATTCACAAACAGAAAATCCAAACAGTGCGCAAAAGTTCGACCTAATCGCCACTACTATGTGGTGTATCTGGAAAGACCGAAACCGGTTCATTTTCGAGCATCACCTCTGTATTCGCACAAGACCCTGTCCAAAGCAATAGCCTTGTATGAAAACTACACAGCATGCAACAAAAAAGCCACAGAAACGACGCTCAAAGACACCCACAAGCAAAGATGGCAACTGCCGAACAAGGATGCCCTAAGCATTAACATAGACACGTCCTTCTTCAAAGAGGAAATCACAGAACTAGACCAGGAGGGGAGAAGAGAAGCGGCAGAAACTAGATCCATACCAGATCTGCAGGAAAACAGGGGCGCGTCTCATGTATGTGATGTCGGGAATGAGGGATCTGCGCAAGCTATGGAGGAAACCCAATTGGAGAGAACGAGTATACACCGCGGGGAATAGAGAGGTGCGGCCGTGAACAGGGGTGCACGAGGAGAGGCAGTGAACAGAGGCGCACATCGCGTGGAACGGCGAGGTGAGGCCGCGAACAGGGGCGCGAGAGGCGAGGCCCTGTACAGAGACGAAAGAGACTTCTCTACTTCCCGGACGAACGGCTATATGCACGAACTGGAGGAGATCAGAGACGCAGAACCCATATCCAATAGAACAACCTCGCTTCAGGGTGAGCTCAGAGGAGAGGCCACGAACAGGAACGCAAGAAGAGAGGTCGCGAACAGAGGAGCCATCGGCTGTCTCTGTCGCGACTCTTGGGGCCGCCTGGTTGCTGGATTCTCCAAAGTCGTCGATGTCTCCTCAGCCGAACACGCTGAAGCCCTTGCCCTTTTGGAAACCCTAGCTTTCCTTTCCCTCCGAAGCTCATAGGACCCTCCAAGTACATTCTGACAGCTTGTTACTCGTGCAAGCAGTTCATGAACAGTTAGAACCAACGTGGGAAGTCGCAGGAGTGGTGGACTGGATCCGAGAAAAGCTAAAACAATTTTTGGGCCTGACTTTGACCCACTGCAGCAAGGAGTCCAATAGGCCTGCAGACTGGACAGCAAGAGCACAAAGAAAGAACTACCTCCCTCGAAACTGGGTAACCAATCCCCCAAGTGCTTTAGTTGATTTACTATGTGCTGATGTTTGTGATGTTATTGCTCCGAACTTATTAAAGTAAATGAATAGATCTTGCATTTCGACCAAAAAAAAAAAGATTCTGCGATTTCTCTTTCTCACTGATCTCACGAGATCAAAACTCTGGCAAGATCCTTACCAAAAAAAAAAAAAAAACTCTGGCAAGATGGAACAGCTCATCTACTTGGCGGAGTCCTTCCTCGCATGACTTTTCCACTCCGATGGTACAACAATAATTGCGCTACCTAAGCATACTGCCAAGTAAAGCCAGCTGCCGTTCGGCCCCAGTGGCAATTATTGCTCTGCTGCATTGATGATTCATGCCGACGACAGCATATGTCATTCATGGACTGGCAATTTGCTACTCGTGACTTGTTAACTCATAATCCAGTCAACTATGGACGCGGGGATTTAGTTGGAATGGAGGGAGCCAAACTGAAATTATGCTTAAAAATTTCTTATCATGATTAAATGCACACAAAATATCTCACAAGATAAATTTATGAGCATATGGCCGTGGTTGTAACCTCGTACAGATTGGTAATTCCCGTGATCACTGTAGGAATGTTCTCAGTTCCAACAAAAAAAGAAGAAGCGAAAAACAAGAAATTTATCGAACACGGAAAAAACTTCAGCCTTAACACAGCGTGGAATTCTTCTCTGTTAATGCTATTGCTTCTTCCTAGATCATTGTGATCCACAAGTTCTTGTCGTGTAGATCTCATAAAATAGTGCCTCAGTGAGATGGGCATTATACCGAGTGTCTGATATAGTCATCCTCTTAAACTAGAATGCCTCTACACCTACAAGCGAATTAGACGTGGTCTTATTTGATTGAATGAGTAATTTTCATAGCCATGGTGCAAGCCAGCTGCTTAAAGTGACGGTGGCAGTGGCGAATACGTGATGTTCTTGTATTTATTGGTAGGGCTGACCATCAGCGGAGGGGGCTGGCGACCTTGCGGTGACCTTGATCACGGCATGCTTGAGCTCCCATAAACCTGCAGAGGAAACTCTTTTTGCGGATGGCATTGATGGCCCAAAAGGAGCTTCTCTTGGAGAGGCTTTGCCCATGAACATTGCAAGCAGAAGTAGCCCATGAATCATCAAGCAGGACAGTGACGAGCCGTGTGACCCAATTTAGAGTTTGCCTGTAGTTTTATGGATAGAACTAGTAGATATGATGTTCTACTTCTTAATATAGCATTTGGGATTATATATATGTGCAAATTAGCAATATGCGTTCGATTAACTTAGTTTATTATATGTAATGAAGGAAGGTTGATGGAGAGACATGCACAAGGAGGTGGGACAAATACAAAAGAAATCCTCAACTTATTGTATGGATATCAACTCATTTATATACATTTTAATTTGGTTAATATAGTTCTAAACGTTTTAACGATTTATAGTTATTGTGGCTAATTTTCGCCGAAAATCACTAATGTGACACTAGTCATTCTACGTGGCATAAATGCAGTTGATATGGACAATTTTTTGTATTTTTCTGAATTTTTTATAATTTTTTGATTTTTTTTTCCTTCTTCCTTCATTGGTTGCTAAGGCTTGATAATAAACTATGACCAACCACAAGTGAGAGCCGGTGAGGCTCACCCTTGTTGGATCTAGTAGGGATCAAACTTGCTAGCCTCTAGCGAGGCTCGACCTTATTGGATCTCGCCATTGCCAAAGCTTTGCGATCGACAAAGGAAGAAAAAAAAGAAAAATTCAAAAAAAAAAGAAAAAAAATTAGAAATATTTAAAAAATGTAAAAAAAATTTGTTCATGTCAACTGCTTGCCGTATTATATCGGACAATTGATGTTCATATTAACAATTTCAGATCAATTTTGGTCGGAAGGATTATATTGGCAAATTATCAAAAAGTTTATGATTAAATTGATGAAATCAAAACATTTAAGATTGAATTAATATTTGTATAATAGAATAAGACTTTTTTTGCTAATTTTTTGCCAAGTGATCGACTCAATCTCAAGAACAACTTTAATTCTTTTGACCGAGAGTACTTGATTGAGTCAAATCATTGGCTTGCCTACGAGAGGTTGGCATGGGAAGAAAAATCAAAAGCAAATCAGTTCATGATGGGGGTTCGAAATGGGAACCCAAACCTAACACCAAACAACAATTGTAACGTTCATACTCACCAAAACCAAAGTTGTATTGTTCATACATAGGGACAAAGAAAACACTAATAGTGTGGACAACATATAAAAGAGCTTAGACCGATGATGAAGTTGCGTTTGTAAACTTAATTTTGTCTTAGTTGGGTCATTTACGATTTAGTTTGATTCTACAGAAATTAAATGAAGATATCATATGAATACAATGTCAAAGTTTATGTTATCTAAATAAGTTTTGTTTCCCTTAATTACCATAAATTTGGCTAGAGAATGCTAAACTTACTAAGACTACTTTACAAAATTAGTAGATTGCGATTATTTTGATTGTTGAAGGCTCTTGAAAAGCATTTCTTAGTAAATCAGTTTTTTAACTTCCGTATGTAGAAAATAGGAGGTGCGTTTTTTTCTTCTTTCCAAGTAGATAGTAATATGATTTTGCTAAGACAAGATAGTTTGGTGGTCCAACCTTTACACTGGGCACATTGAAGATTTGTTTCCATTGTATATTGAGAAGGTTCTTAAATTGACTCAATTCAAGTAGACTAACAAGATCATAAGCATTCATCATGTTGATCTATGTAGCCAAGTTATTAAGGAGTCCTACACCTGTGACAGAACCATAGCTATTGCTCATTTAAGCGGTCTGTTACTGTTGATTTACCACGATTTTGATAGGAGTAACACCCAACATTATCTTACATCATGGAACTAAGGCTTTCCGAAGTCGAGGAATGACTAAGGAATTCGAACATGTATCTATAATGGCTCCACGTATTTGAGAATAAGCCCTATATCACCAAACCAACCTTTGCGGGTTCTATCCTCGTCAAATTTCTCAACAAGCTTGGAGAAGAATTGTGGAGTTGTATGCCCTTTTCAAACCCAGATCTTATTGGGCTATTAGGGAGCTTCAGGATAGTAACTTTAGGACAGTTTCGGTGAAATGGACTTTGAATAATTTAGTTTATACTATATTGGGCAAGCTCGAGATTATCCATCTTGCGATAAATATATGCCACATTTTTTGGAAGAATGTTAAATTTGCCATGTGGCCTTCTTCTTTTTAAGATTATTTTTGCATTTTGCCACACTATCAAGACTAAATTTGAGAATGATTTCGTCATCTATTCTGCATTCTTAATTCCTTCAACGTCGGAGTTTTTTTTTTTTTTTAATATATTTTAGCAAATTGGGAAGCAAACAGAGATTCCCCGATTAAGGGAAGGAGAAAAAGACCAAAAGACCGAACGTGGAAATTAACGGCTCATCGCAGAAGGTTTGCCCGGCTTCTTTCCCAGCGCCCAGAAATCTTTCCTTCGGATTCTCGAGAAAATCACGCAGGCTCGAGAAAACCCAGGATTTCGTTTGTCGAAAGCCGAAGAAGGAACAGCGATGCAGAGTCGGAACCAGGGGAATTACCGGAACCCGTGCCTGACATTGCACCAGCCACGGGCTTCTCTGCTCGTGTACGGGATCAAGCGCATCGAGGGCAGGTATTGGCCTGCCCCAATTCGAGGTTCGGTTTAGCGACTCTCTTTCGTACTTCCAATTTCGCGCCGAAGTTCCAACTTTTTGGTTTTTTGCCGTCACATAGTCTAAAACGAGAAAGGGTTGAATTTGTTCATTGAGCCATTTGATCTACTAATTTGATCTGTTCACAGTGTTTTCCTATATGGGTTCTTGAAGTTTTCGGCGATTGTTTAGTTTTCTATTACCAAGTTCTTGGATAGTGGAGTTCAAAGGATGCAATGAAAGGTGAGAGAACCTGCAGAGACTGGAAGGGAGAGAAGGTCTGCTGAAATTGGACGTTGTTTACTCATAACACTTGAGAAAGAGAGAAGGGCCTTTTGTTCGGCGCCAAATCTGTGTTCGACTTTTGTTGACCATTTTGTGCGGCACTGATGTTTTCATGCTTCGCAAGTTTATAGAAAACTGCCCGATAGGTTTGCAGAGAAATAACAGCACGAACAAATTGAAAACCAATACGTGGACTGATATAAACGAGGTTGTACCTTTTTTTTTTTAAAAGAATGTTGGAAAATCAAAGTTCTCTCAAAGTGCACATCAACTGTGTTAGAAGTTGATGAGGGATGACCTACTATTGCTGAAAGTTTGTGTAACTGAGAATGGAATGATGTGGTGCATCTTTAATACCTAGCACAAACATTTTGCATGTGCACTAAGATAGCCATGGGAAATGAGAATGCTACTCTCAGCTGATATAATCAATATTTTGTTGACAAACATTGTGTAAAACTTTTGAGTTTGGAAGTTTAGAAAGTCTATGTGAAGCTCGTGCCTATGAAGTATTTATAAGGATACTGGGATTTTTGTTACGTTCGAAAAAACTGCATCGTGATTAAAATTTTATTTAGGAGAGAATTGCTGCTTAAGTGACATGTAAAGTATCCAGCAGAGAGTGCTGTTTGGTGTGCATATCAGGTTTTCTGTTCTGTAAAATACGTATCACTCTGCTGCAATAATTTATGGAGCCAATGCACTGTTAACGTCTTGTTGAAGAAGAATTGAATTTGTTTTTCCTTTTCCTTTTCATCTCCACCTGTATAGCACATCATTTGTGAAGGCCACCCTTGGATCCATGCTGGCAGCAAAGTTTTGGATGAATCTACTATCAAAGCCACGGAGGAGTTCTACAGGAGATATATGCGAGTGAATGAGACTACTCAAATTAAGTTCTGTGATCACTATCCGTCTCAAGACTACTAGGTATTCAAAGGAAGAGCTTCGATTTTCTTCAATCCATGCTGCAACTGAGTAACATACTTCAACACTTGTCTTGAAGAGCATTTAAGCTCCTATTTACTAGTTCTTGAAAAGTCAAATCATCCTTTGATGGATTTCTCAGCTGAATAGCAGTTTGATGTGTGTTTTGATAGAAAAACGTGTAGATATATGGATGCTTTTATCGCTCCATTTCATCTGCATGAATTTCTGTTTAATCTAAGCTCTTTGTGGGGTAGAGTTTCTAACAGTAGATTCTGCATCATAGAACTGGTGCTCAACAAATGCATTGACAATTGGAATGTTTTGCCTATGAAAAAGGTGTGTCGAAGTGGTTGGCTGTGTCCGAGCTGAAGAACTAGCTTGCTGGAATGGGGGTGCCTGGAGGGGTGGGATACCCTGATCTTTTACTTGTTTTGTTTCTTGATTACCTATCTGATTTCACAAATTAAGCTGAACATATGAACATTTCTAATTACAGGTAAGGCTGGAAGCATAAACAGATTATTGCTGGCTCTGTGAACAGCCACGTGTGTAAATCTGTCATAGACTCAATTGGTACTTTGTCCTCAGATATGTTTGTTTAGCATTTATGTATTTCCAACACTAATTTGACTTTGTTGATATATTTTTAAGTAATACAAATGGAATGACTAATATTTGAATCATCTGCACATCCCTAACATGTCATTTTCAAGAGGAAAATTGTATTTCTTCTTATTTCTTTAGTCAGATCACTCTTTCGCCTCCACATAGGCTAAAACAAAATCAAAGTTCATCCAACAAATGCAGAAAATAAGAGACAAATAAACTGATCACTATATAAGATATCAACAACAAGAGGAAGATAGCATCGAGGACATGAGGGAAGTAAATTCAAAGATACAAGAATTGAAAGGTCTAGATAAAAATATTGATAATGGAAGAAAACATAAAAACACTATAGGATCTTTTTTCTCATGTTGATAGGCCTCAGGGATCCATGACGAACCGAGGGACTATGGTCTATGAAACTTCAAGAAGAACCTCACTGCTGCTCATCACCCTATGCTTGATGACATTATAGCAATAGGGGCTAAGATCATATCGCTCCCAATGATTTGTTCCCACCGGAGGAGTAAACTTTGGGGTTACGTTCCATCGCCTCCTCATAGCACTCTTGCGGAATACCCTCCCTCATCATTTTGCTCTTGCGTGTGAATAGAACGCAAGTGCAAATTCTTCGGCATCTCACCAAATCGAAGATATGTGAGGAGGTTGAAGCCGCGGATGACAATCAATAACGATTGCCAATCCAAGTGCCTACATTTGTAAATGATGAGACTTCGAAGGCAAGGCATCGACCATTTATCGACACAAATATTAGATTTTCCATTTAGGCGAGATCTAACTTCTTACGCTCTATCCCCAAAATCCAAAATTTCCCCATCAAAAGCATTAACCAATCCAAGCTCCATGAGATTTGGCAAATTCTAGAGAGTAAATGGGGGCTTAATTTCAGTTTGCTATATTTTAGATGCACTCTAGCCGATTGCTTAGCGAGGAGGAAGCCAGCGAGGTAGCTTCTTTAGACATCCTTTTGACATATAGACCCCGGAGGAGTGGGGAGGTGAAGATAGAAAATCCAAATCAATAAATTCATACTCACTTTCTACAGTAACATGTAGTGATTGAAGGTCGGTCATCTTCTCAATAGAGCGCATAGCTCCTTTGTATCATGTTGTCTTCGAGTCGTTACCCCCAACCTCGTTAGTTGACTTAATGCTCCCCGACTCTTGTATTGTATTCTTGCTTTGACCACCTC